>NC_142608.1:8970148-9270498 GCF_041222555.1 Hakea prostrata
CTCCTTATTCAAATAACGGAAGCGAGAAGGCATTGTACTTTCTCCTCGAGCTTCTTCTGCTTCGTCAACAACGTTCTTCGTCTCTCCTTCACCATTTTCTGCACGAACAGAAAATCCTTTACTTCTGCGGGACAAAAACCCTATAGGTGTCAAGGATGAACGCAAGTTAAAGGGAGCCAAGTTGGTCCTTAAGAGCTGAATTCTACTTGGCAAAGGGCAAAACTGAAGAACAGGACTAACATGCCGAGCGTGGGAACCAGCCGGTGAGGTTTCTCTGAGAGAACCGCCCTGGATTCTCCACGATAAATTTGGAGATGATAGAAGAGACATCGACATTGGCATGGTTCTTAAAGCTATCGATCACAGAGCTCCACCATTCTCCAGTACCATTTTCGAGCTCGAACGAGAACCAACTTCGATAGTTGGGGTTTACTGTAAGATAAAAATCCTCTTTGTTGTTTTCCAAATCGTCGAAGCCGTATCAGATGAATGCGACCTTAGGCTTTTAGAACCGCAACGAGGAAACGCGACATCAGAGAGAAACGAAACGATACGATACGAGACGGGTCTTAGGAAAGTGTCCTCAACGGCTCAACGTGACAGTTTTCTGCCATTCTAAATTCCCCGCCAGTATTTGCTCTCCTGATCCCTGCATGCGGTTCTAATAAAGTTTTAGTTGAACGTCGCTGTTTCAGGTACTCTTGCGCTTCTTCGTTGTACCTTCCATCCCCTTGGTAAAGATTCGGTGGATTATACATTTCTTAGTGCGCCATATATCAAATACTCAAAATTCTTGATTTATATATTTTCTGTCTTGCAACTCATGTTGTCTACCTCAAATTTCTTTTAGGGTTTCCAGTTTAATCTTGTTTCTTCATCTAGCCAGCTGAAAAGAGGTACAAATATGTTACTGTCTTGTTTGTTATTCTTGATTTACCCTCTATCTTACTTAAGTATTATAAAACTTGGTTCTTCTAACTCTTGCTGAGTCTTCTACCGAAAAAACTGGGAGTGAGTCCAAGTACCTGGCGCTATGTCTCTTTATGGTTTACCCATTGTGGATGCTGTTGAACTGTCAACGATTGGGTAGGCATTTGAATGGTATTTATGCAGGAGCATATGGTTATCGAATTTATTATGATCGGTATCCAAATGTTTGCAACTTATTAGCACCGCCTCTCTAATTTCTTTTGGAATCATTTCTCTTTGGAAATTGGAAGAACAGTTTCAAGGTCAAGTTCATTGTTGCTTGCAGAGTTATCTAACAAAATGTTGTGATTTTGTTCCCCCCCCCCCAAGGATCCTTTGCAGCTGCGGCTACATGGAAGATTCTTCAAGTTAAATCTGTTTTTCTTTTCCAAAATTTAGTGTCATATGTCGGGTTTTCGGATGCTTGACACCTTTTCGTTTAAGTTTCTTTGGTTTGATTGTCTTGTGGTAAGATCTACCTTGTGTTGGGATTGGGTGTGTCTTGTATTCTGTAGGTCCATGTAATTAGAGTTGACCATAAATGTAACTGGAACGGATTTTGGGTTAGTTACTTTTATGGGAGTAGAGTTCTAATTACACAGGGAATATGGTATTGGGTTTGCCTGTAAATATTGTCCCTATGGAAAACCCTGGATAATAATGTTAGTGCTTTGTAAGTTGGAGAGTGGTGTAGAGAGGTTTTCCAGGATATATGGAATCTCTTATTCACTTGGGTGGAAGTAGGCAATTTTTCTGAACTATGGTAAACTCATTACTGTTATGAATCTTATGATTGTGTTTTGCTTGTGTTTTTCTTCGTGCTTGTGCATCCATCCCCTACATCTTGGTGCTTTATCCTGTCACCAAGCTGACTTGCACAAAAAAGAGAGTGGCTGAGCTGATCTGATGACAAGATCCGAGCTGTAGGTTTCCTGTGTCCAACTGATCTGTGCACAAAAGAGCCAAAATATTAGAGTCTGGCCTAAATGGGGAGAAACTCTCCGATGCTTAATTTAAAAGAGTGAAATGAATTGGCATCTCTTTATATGTGATAGGTTTTGCTACTTATAGGTTAAGATGGTAGATCAGTGTAGCCAGTCAAATCATAGGCCATTGGGAGGTGTCATTTGATTGACAGGTAAACCGTAATGGGTAAGACATCCGGTAGGTAGGCAGTCATGAGAAACGCATGTTTCCATTTTAAGAATGTTCTATTTGGTTAGGGTTTGGCCAAATGGGTTGGTAATGGGTTACTTTGCATGTCTAGTTTAGTTGCTTAGTGGGGAAGGTATGTACCTTAGTTAATCTAATATGGGGTGACCTAAATGGCTGACCAGGAGGGCGAGGTTGTGGTTTGAGGTTGAAGAGACCAGGAGTGTGAGGATGAACATGAGGGTCAGAGAGAAGCTAGGTGGTCAACTAGGATGGTCAAAGAGAGCTGTGTGGCCAAGTTGGAGAGTTAGGGAGATCCATGTGGCTGACCAGGATGGTCAGGGAGAGCTGTATCGCTGATCCGGATGGTCAGGGAGACTGCGGCCGATCAGGAGGGTCCAGGCGATCCCATATCCATTTATTGGCACATGTCTGGTTGGAAGGTTATTACCTATTTGTACATCAAATTAAATACTAGGTATTGATCATTTTTGGAGGGTGAATATTTAACTTTTATATGCTTGTCTTCATATCAGTGAATATTCTGATACTGTAATATTTCAATGATGTTATACTTGTGATGCAATTAGATCTTTTCCATAACTGTAGCCTATTATCCTCCTTTTTCAATACCATTCATATATAGGATCCACCTATGAGGTCTTGTTGCACTGTAGTTGATTCAATAATGGCAATGGCTGATAAGATATTTTATTTTCTTATGGTTTGGATTATTGCTTGGGTTGGATTTTATAAATATTCTGGATTTCTCTATGCATTTGATGGTGTCAAAGACTGAGGGAATGGAATCAAGGATCATATAAATGATCGAAACAATGGATTGAGTGACCTTTTGCTAATCCTTAGTGTAAGTTAACTCAGCTAGGTCTAACTAAAGCTAAATTGGATAATTTAGGACAATTTGGATCCAGTCCAGGGTGGGCTGATGATCCTTGGATAGTGTGCCTTGCATATATCTGATCCTCAGGTGGATTTTTATTTGAATGTATCATCTAGGTCTAAATCGTAGTACTTGTACTTTTTAAGTTGTAGGCATGCAATTGTTGAAGTGCTAAACTATTTATGCTATGTTGCCCATCCCCCTTGTGCTGACTTTTTTTTGGATGAATGAAATAATGATTAACCAATACCCCCATAAAAGGGGAAAGATAATGTACAAGAGAGAGAAGGAGCAAGGGAAGAATTATTATTTTTTTTTTTTTTTTTGGGGGGGGGGGTTTGTAGGAGATAACAACCTCCCAGTCGGCAAAAAAGGTGATCCAAGACCCCAAGAGACAACAGGAATCCTGTTCCTTGGGGGTATCCAAAACTGGAGGTGGGGGAGAGACTGCAATCTAGAAGAAACACTGAGACAGATGGCTCTCCAAATCAAGTCGATTTCATGTAGCTTGGATAATTTAATATCCACTAAAGCCAATTTCATGTAGTTTGGATAATTCCTTTTATTCCCCCTCCTGTTTTACTATTTGTTGCCTCTACTGTTTTTATAAAATCTGTGAATATAATACTTAGAAGCTTACAGACAGGATGCTGGCAGCAACACATTTAAGTGCTCGTCCCCACTTTATTAGATCCTGGTTATATGGTGCAGGAAGGAATCATATAACCCCATGAGACCTTATGCACATAGTATCATCCGGATACCTTCAGAAATTTGAAATGCAACTGATTATGCCATTATAAATTTAGGATATGACTAGTTTCTTATTGTTAGGTTCTCTGTGTCATTGTTGGTTTTTTTCTTGTAAAGTGGTAGATAGCAGTAACAGTTTTGTCCAATGGTTAAAGAAATTTTTAAGGGAGGATATGAGCAACACACTCAGAGTGCTCCTGCAAGTTGCAACTGATTGCCATTTGGGTTAAATACGGAGAGCAGGAGAAGGATGAAATGTGTTGGCATGATTCATTTCAGCATTTGAGGAGAAATCCTCAATTGCTTAGCAAAATCAGGTAATTATTGTCTGATTCTTCTTGTGTATGTACTCTATTATCTCTGATTTGGACTTGTAAGGGGCGCTATCCTTAAATGTTGATTGCAGGTAGATTTTTTACTTCTTGGAGATGATTCTTTCCATGAGAGTAATCCTTCAGAGATGAATTGTTAAGACCATCACATTCACTTGAAGCTAGGAGAAAGAAATGCATGCATTATTTTCCCAACTCTTTCTTGTTCTCTCTCATTCTGCATGGTAGTAAAGCAGGAACCACAATAGGGACACTTGACTGAACCCGAACACCAAACGCCTGCCACCTCTTTTGTTATGTGTGCCTCAGATTCTTGTACCCAGTTTGAAGATTGACCTGCTGCGACATATCTCGGTGGCAACCTGAATGACCCTTTTTTGAGATTTGTTCTGGTAGCAAAAGACCCATTTTGATGGATTGACCCGTTTACCGATTTGGAATATCATTATATGCCTCTTACTATTCTCTGATAAAGGTCATAGTCAGATTTGGGGTTATTGGCTTAGGGTTTTGGGTGAGAGCTTGTAACACCATTTTTAGGTGTATTTTAGAGATTTCCATTGAATCTCCTTCCGTACGTAGTGAAAACTTCTTCACTTTGGTCGTGGATATATCCGAACTGAATAAGTCTGTACCATCACATTTGTCACCTCATTGACACACTCTACTTTGTATCAGTGTACACCACTTTACTTTGTACTTCTTGTCACTATGTAGTGTTATTTGACTCTGTTAGCATGTCCATTGAGCATTTGAGATTGTGTTTGCCATTGATTGTGTTGACAACTGTTAGAGATAATATGATGTAGCATGGGACTACCCCTATTGTGTTACATCATATTATCTCTTATTTTCTCTAACACTCCCCCTCAAGCTGGAGTATACACAAAGAAAGCTCCACCTTGGACAAGTAAGAATAAACTTGAAAGCAGCACCAGTTTTGAACCGTAGCAATCAGACACCAACAAGCCCAAATCAGCACCCCAATCAACTAGTGTAAATCCATATCTTTGCAGCAACCAACTAGAACATCAAACACCCCAGTGAAGGTCTCAAGCATGGTTCCTTGTGTCGGCGATATATCGCCGACACAAGGCGAAATTTCTATGTCGCTGGAGGGCGACACGACACCCCCCCAGCGACACCGATATTGCCGGAAGTCAACGATATGTCGTCGACTTCTCGGCGATACATCGCCGACTCGCGATAAATGGAATTGGCGACTTCCATTTCCCATTCGATTTTTTTGCATTTTCTCTCTCTTCTCTCACTTCTCCAAAGCTTCTCTCTCTCTCTCTCATTTTTCACACTTTTCACCATATTTTCGTCCGATCTTCGACATCTACGGTACATCTTGCTTCCTTGTTGCCGGATATCCGTTGTTTCTATCGATCGGCCTTTCCGGATCCGGAGTTTTTTCGCAACGTACCATTCTTCTCCTGTAATTTTTCCATGATGCTTATGATGTTGGATGATTTTGAAATTAATATATGTTGAATACCATGTCCATCTCGATTTCCGGGTCGATTTTTTTCCGGTATTTTATTTTTTTATTTTTGTGGGTAAAATGATATTTTGATTATCTTGTATGATTACTTTTTAAGTGATACTGGTTGTATGATGATAGAAACATATGTGGAACTCCGTGAGCCGATCTACGGACTCACGGAGTCAAATATTTTTTGACCCAAAATTAATTATTTTATTGTTCAAAAAATATTAAAATATTAATAAAAATATCAATAATTATGAAAATGGAAAATTAGGGGAATGGGGGAAATGTTTTGAAAATTATGGAATAATTATGTAAGTATTTTATTAGTGTATAAATAGTTATATGATTGTTTATTAGTGTATAAACAATTATAATGATGTTGTTAATTGTTATTTGTTAATGTTATTTGAATGCAATGTCATCATGTCTGTGTGGAGTCGGGGGTTGGTCTTCCTGTGGTGGCGGGCGGGCGCAGAGATCCGGAGGGGCCCCTGCATATTTCGGCTATTGATGGGACAAAAATAACGGTGTAATTTTTGTCAGATATACTCGATGGCATCGAGATTCAGGGTCCATCACTTGGAGTTGGATGTGACTACTGCACGAGGCCCATCCGGTGTTCGTTACTGGGATTTATGAGGGAGAAGAAGATATCGGAGGAGTCCGGACTGATGATGTAGTGGGGGTCCGTCATCTTGTGGATGATTCGATGATGATGGGATGTTGATCCTGTTGATGTGGGAGATCGGAGGAGAGGATATGGGGGCCGGGAGCCTTGCACCATCGGGGGGTTGGCGGCTGGGCTGGAGTGGTCCCTCGGCTGGGGCTGGACCTTCGTTCGGGTGAGGGTGGTGTATTTGGCTGTTTGGCGATCAGAGTCGGGGCCCTCTACATCGGTTCGCTGTTCTGCCACTACCACGGCCCATCTGATTATCTCGCGTCGCCGATCTGGGGATCCGTATTTCGGAGGGGCGCGCCAGATTCCGTGCTGGGGTTGCGAGGTAAGGCAATGTCGTGGATTTATTACAATCACATCCCGACCGCGGTCCATACTTTCGATATGTTGATCTATTGCGGCATGCCCTGGATTGATGGTCTTAACCCTACAGTTGATGACCACCCTCCTTCGGGAGGCGTTTGGAGTATATTGATAGTATGAACCCTTTTGAGATACTTATGTGCACCATCATGTCCGATGGATGGACCGCCGCGAGGTCCATCATCAACTTCGTGGTATCTGTGTTGAGACTATCTTTTGATCGGTGGATGCTCGGTCATATGAGACCACGATATTCATGGGTCTCCGTGGATGTGATCGGAGGTTGGTAGGAATGTGGTGCAATTGTCAGCAATGGCTCCAACTATGGGCCGGTGAAGTGTTGATGGCTTCACCTGAATATAACCTTTGTGGACACCTTGTGGCACATTCAATTACCTATGCTTGAAGGACATTGGATCAGCATTGTCCACACACCGTTGAGGTGCGCTGTAACCAACTTCATCTACATCATCGTTGCTTTGGATGATGAGGAGATCTGTGGAGGTGAGTTGGTGCGACTGGTCCGCAGATTTGCGTTTTTTGTCGCCTTGAGTGGATAGAGTCGGCCTCGATCCATGTTTGTCGCGAGTGGTTTGATTGGCTGGATCGTTAGATAACTATCTACTATTTCATCTTATAAATTATTATATTTATATTATGAATTTATGATTATCTTGTATGATATCTATTGTCTATTGACTTAATGAGTTTGTGATAATTCAACACGACCAATGGGCCGCCATATCATCGTGATTTCGGAGATGTGTTCGTGGTGTTGGCTGATCCTATAGTAAGGTCTTGCGTTGGTGGACTCTTCCTGGGGGACCCATTTGCCCCACTTGTATGCATCCTGGCGTATGAGGATGCTATGGCGGCAAACCCTGAGGACATCGGGCTTTCTTGATATTGTCGATGCCGTGGCGCTCATCTGATGCATCCTCTACATGGGCCGGTGTTATTCGGGTTGTTGATTTGTAGTTGTGACTTGTGGGCTTGTGCATTGTGGTATTGGTAGTTGGTACTACTTTTAAGCTTTTTAATTATGCGGCATATTTTCTAAACCCTAAGTATCAATATAGTCAACATTTAGGGTTGGACACAAACCTATTGGATGCCCCTCGTGATAACGGTTGGGCCGATGGATGCTCCATCATTTTTCCACTGAGGTGAGACATTGGGAATTTCAAATGATTAGTGAGTTGTATTTATTGTTTAAATAATTTAGATAACCAATCAATACTAATGATTGTATTATTGCAGATCATTGTTTAGGGATGCATTTGGGTCTTTTAGTGGAGTCTGTTTTCTTTGTCGGGGCAGAAACCGTGATCCGTTGATACTTATATGTTAGATCCTTGATGCATAAATGTTTTGAGTCTTTTGACTTTTGAGTTTCTAACTTAATATTTTTGTGATAATGCTTGAATGGTGGTATCTCTTGCCTCGACTTGCGGGTTGGCAATCGGATCTTATCTCCTTGTCTCCTCGATGTGAGGGATTGGGTACATTCGTGATCCACTCGAGGAGGCCGTTGGCCGTTAATGACCTCGTATGTATTCACTATAATATGAGGTTAGCTCATATGCCAGGGCGGCTCGATGTAGGCAATATATCAATCTCGTGATATATTTGATGAGCAGATCCCTCACTCGTGGATGTTGGCGGGGTGAGCCGTATTGGACCAACTTGGGAGGCCTCCGCTAGCTCGTCGGGGGTTATGTGGATGAGTTTGGCTACTCGGAGGGTCGGCTGGGGCGTTCCCGTGTGAGGATTGGATGTGGCACCGCACGGAGGGCGCGCCTCCCGATGACACACTCCCGTGTGGGTCGGATGTGTGATGTGTGGTGGTGGTGGTGTGGTGGTGGTGGTGGAGGCATTGAGAGTGTCTCTGTTCATTCTGAGACACACCCCCCACCCGGATCCTGGGGAGAGTCTTTCGTTTGCCACCCGGATTATGATCATGGTGGTGATTATCGCGTGTCGTCAATATCCGTCGGGGAGCCACCTCAGGGCTGTGCGGCCGCCCGGGGTGGTTTGTTATGGTAATCCTTGGGATGCGGTTCGTCTGGGTCCTGGCTTGGATGAGTCCGTAGGCTCCAAAGCGGGTTATTGGCCTACGGGTGATTATGGTGTCCTCCCTCCTTCACGTGGACAGTATGATATGGGAATTAGTAACCCCTCTAGTTCTTCGTATCATGGGAGCTATGGTGTCCCTCTCCCTCCTTCACAATAAGAGTCATTCGCACCAACAAGGGCATCTGATGGCATGCGGAACGTTCCTTGGCCCTATTCTCACTTCCCTCAAATTGGAGTTCTCGTGGCAGCGGAAGATGACAGCTATAGAATTGCAGTTAATGATTACTTAGACAATTTTCAATATCGTATGAGATGGGATGAGTATGTGAATTTGTTGGGGGGCATCACTAGAGACACTCTGAGTCACAGGAGTTCGATCCACCAAGGCACAGTACTTGGTATTGAGAGTTCCAGATTTTATATGGTTGGATGACTATGTATTTCAGTATTTGTACAATGAATTGTAGACTTTATATGATTTGGTTTTTATGAGTTTTTAGGTTTTTAGTTTTGGGGCTTTCATCCGCATACAGTAGGACATGGGTCGATTAAGAACATTAGTTTAGGTAATGTTTTAGGTCAAAATAACACTCCCAATGTGTTTAGGCTACACATCAAATTTCAGGTCAAAATGACCTAAAATACCCATCGAAATAGGGGTTCGATTTTTCATCGAACCCCAACCAAAAGTCGGTCGCCTTTCGGCGACATGTCGCCCATGTCGGACCTTGGCGACACCGCGACATGGGTCGACATATCGAACCTTGGTCTCAAGATGCAACATACAATGGGAATAGAGAAGTCCACCAAATGTAGCACTAAACAGCTTCAAAAATTCCAACAGCTACAAAAAAAAAGTCCATAAAATTTGACATGGCTACACAAAAATTCCATAAAAGTGTACCTTCAATGACTACCCAAAAGCCTATCCTAAGGAAGGCACTCCAACAATCAAACTCACTCTTGAGTCCATTAAAATCTAGAAAAAAGTTTATTGCACTCGACATCTCAAAGGCACAATAAGCAAGTAGTAGGCAGTAATCTCCAAAAGTAAACAAAAATGTAGCTCCAATGTCCACACAAGTAGATAAAGTGCATCTCCAATGTTCGCACATAAGCTTTTTGTTGGGTTTGGGTGTCTTGTATTCTGGGGGTCCATGTAATTATGGTTTTGGTTGTATTTGTAATTGAAACAGGGTTTGGGTCAATTACTAATACTGGGGTAAATTTGTAATTACATTGGGATTAGGGTTTTATGTTTCCCTATAAATAGTCTCTGTGGGATAACCTATAGGCATCAATCTTTGTAGGAGATTGGGGAATCAATCCCTGTAGGGGATTGGGGAACCCATCCTGAGGATAAGGATTGGGGGCAAGCAAAGGCTAATACTTTGTGGGTGTGAGAGTGATGTGAGGTTTCTTGGAAATAGTGAACTCTTTTTCTCTCTGGTGGACTTAGGCAGGTTTTGTCGAACCACGTTAAATCTCTCTTGTGTGTTTTGTTTGTGTTCTTTCCTGTTCGTGGTTGTGCATCCATTATCCCTAACAAGTGGTGTCAGAGCGAGGTTCGGTGGATCATCGCTGGAGGTGTGCGAAGATCCGAGAGAGGATAGGTGCCGGAGAACAGAGGCTTTGCGTTGATCGAGGTCGATTCGATCTGATCGTGTGTTTTGTTTTTTTTTTTAGTTTGATTTGATCGAGAATTAGATCGCTTGAAAAGAAAAAAAAAAAAAAAAAAGAGGGCGGTCCGCCTTTGGATTGTGGCGTGGGTATCGCCGTGGAGGTTCTTTTCTCTTGGTTTTATGTAATGTTCATTACATTGGTTTGAAAAAGAAAAAAAAAGTTGTGAGTGGAGAATGTGGAGGAAGAATCGTAGAGGGAAGAAAAAAAAATTTTAAAAAATTCGGTGGGAGGAAAAAAGAAAAGGGATTTTTTTCTTTTGTTTTTTAATTATCGGATCGTATTGTCGTTGTTTCCACTGATTTTGTGGAAGGTTTTTGTCGGTTAGTGTTCCAGGTTTTGGGCGTTCGGACTCGGTGGAGGTGCGGATCAGGAGATTTCGCTCCGTGGTTT
Source organism: Hakea prostrata (assembly GCF_041222555.1). Taxonomy (NCBI): domain Eukaryota; kingdom Viridiplantae; phylum Streptophyta; class Magnoliopsida; order Proteales; family Proteaceae; genus Hakea; species Hakea prostrata. The sequence continues at coordinate 8,980,939 of NC_142608.1, forward strand.
GATTTTGTGAGTTCGATGGAGATCAATGGTGAGGTTCTTTAGTTGATTAATGGGTCGAGCTACGGTCGTAAATTGTCGGCTCGGGAGTGTTGAAATAGGTGGAGCTCCGTTGACACTTTGGCGGGGTCGGTGCGTTGCGGTTGTTCGGCGCAACGGGCAATTTGGAAGAGCGAGTGACCTTCGCTTGGATTTGGTGGTGGCGATCTCTCGGCCGGTTATGCGGAGAGATGGAGCCGCTTCACGTCGATAGCGGTGATGGCTGCGAGCCCCGTGGAGGGTGTGCGCCTCGGTTTGTGATGGCGGTACAGCATCCCTGGAGGGGATGTGGGCCATGTGGTAATGTGTGGTGGAGATTGTTGGGTTTGGGTGTCTTGTATTCTGTGGGTCCATATAATTATGGTTTTGGTTGTATTTGTAATTGAAACAGGGTTTGGGTCAATTACTATTACTGGGGTAAAATTGTAATTACATTGGGATTAGGGTTTTAGGTTTCCCTAAATAGTCTCTGTGAGATAACCAATAGGCATCAATATCTGTAGGAGATTGGGGAATCAATCCCTGTAGGGGATTGGGGAACCCATCCTGAGGATAATGATTGGGGGCAAGCAAAGGCTAATACTTTGTGGGTGTGAGAGTGATGTGAGGTTTCTTGGAAATAGTGAACTCTTTTTCTCTCTGGTGGACGTAGACAAGGTTTTGTTGAACCACGTTAAATCCCTCTTGTGTGTTTTGTTTGTGTTCTTCTCTGTTTGTGGTTGTGCATCCATTATCCCTAACACTTTTCACAAGGAAGTAATTAGTAGATAGTTACCATTCAACCAAAGGCAGAAATAGAGTTCCAAATAAAAATCTCTACAAGTCAAATATAGGTTCTTGTGAACGATATAGGTAGGTAAAAGTAGACCTGTAAATGGATAGCCTAAATCCGCCTCCGAATTTGCATTCATATTCATTTAAGGGTGTACGTATCCGGATTTTTTCCATCCACTAATCAACCGGATTCGGATTTGGATAATTGCTTATCGGATTGGATAACATCTGGATAAAGTAAAGTATTTAACATTTTTTCTCTGAAAAATGGATGATAATCGGATTCGGAAACCGGTAATCAATAATCAGATAATCGGAAATCGAAAATTATCTTGGTGAGAGTAAAATATTAAATACTTCTCTCTAAAAAAGGGTAAATAATCGGATTCGGAAACCAGTAATCAATAATCGGAAATTGGAAATCGGAAATAAAAAATAAAAAAAATGACAATCACCAATCAATAATTGGATAGTTTATCGGATCGGATTATTATCAAATATCCGATAAAGTTCCGGATTCGAATTTGGATGCCTTTTGTAAATTTCTTCCAGATTCGATTCGGATACTGGTGTATCTGAGCTGAATCCGATCCGTTTATAGGTTTAGGTAAAAGGTAGTATGGGTTACTATGGACCAAATATGTTGGTAAAAAGTAGTATAGGTTACTACAAACCAAGTAGTTAGTAAAAAGCAATATGAGTTGTTGCAGATCAAGTAGGTAAGTAAAAGGCAGTGTGAGTTACTGCAGACCATGTAGGTAGTTGTTGTTGTAGAAGTCCTGAACAAATACATCTCCCCCCCCCCCCGGCCAACATATAGCATTACACGTGGATGAATAATGACAACCAATATCCAATATCCCAAAATACAAGCACCACAAAAAAAAAAAACGAATAAGAAAAAATCTAGGAGGAGAGAACCAACTCTAAATCTCAGCTTCCATCAGATGGGTAGAAGTCCTTTATGTTGAACTCAACCAAAAAAAATAGAGAAACAGCCTAGAAAAAAGCACCATAGGTATAAAGTCAGGATAGATCAAACTAAAAAGATTTAGCTCTTCATGTGAAAGGCTGTCTGATCACATCCAAGTAGAAGGCATGCAACAAACTGCTGCACTAAGTAGAACTAAGAGCTTTTAAGGACTCTTGCAGGAGAGAAGTAGCAACCAAAGAATCAAGTTATATATATTATTATTATTTTTTTTCTCTCAAAAGAATTAAGAACACAACAAAACTAAGAAGTAAAACACTTTGAAATAAACTCACCCAACAGTTGGTACCAAAGTTACAGCACTGAAACTCTTACAAAATCAAAACACCACAGGCCACTCTAATCTCAAGTCAGAAACACAGCCTTAAAAAAAGAAAAGGGGAAGGAGGAAAAAAAGAAAACAAAAAGAAAAAAAGGTAAAGTGGTGGTCATATGATTGGAGAAATTCTTTTTAGTAGTTCTTATAATGAATTCTTATAGTCTTTCATAGCCAGTGATGGATACTAATGGAAACTGTCTTATATCTTTAAGAAACTATGGCCGTCCTTTCTGGAGAGAGTCCCTTTAAGTAACTTGATGAGATTCGTGCATTTAATGCTGCAACACATTTTCTTCTGTCTCAATTCATTAATGTCTTTCCTTTGGTGGTAATGTTGCTAAGTATGGTGTTCGTATGCTGTCGGTATGTAAGGTGTTCTGTTGTGCCTCTGATTAACCACCCTCGTGTATATTTAGAATGTTCCTTCCTGGTCAATATATGCACAAAATTTCTGAAGTGATTTGACTTCTAATGGGGGGGGGGGATTGAAGAGATATTCTCTTGGTGGAGAAGGAAATCATTAGTTTCTCCTTTGAATGAGATATGGAAAGTAATTCATCCTATTGTTTTTTTCATATTTGGTTGAAATGACAAACTTTATGAGGGTTCTTTAAAACATCATTGAGTTCTGTATCTGGAGCATCTATGATGTAACCTCTATCGGGCCCTGCTTAATGCATTGTTGTAGAGATCTCATCATCTCAAAATCTATGAGGTCGCATTCTGAATTCTAAGTCAGTGACTGATACAAGAAGTCTGGTGGGTAAAATTGCCAGAAATGGGTGATGCCGAATAATGATCTAAGTTTGATATGAAACCAAGGTCACAAATGGGCTGGAGGTGTTTTCCGAAGTTCAGCAGATTAATGCTTGGTATGCTTCTCTAAATGTATTGGGATCATATCCAATTTTAATACTGAACTTGAATCCTTTAAGGAAGTTGTTTTGGTTGTTTTTAGAGAGGTTTCAAGAATGTGTGGATAGTGTGATTCATCATCAATGGTGGCTTGTTTTGTTCAATGATCTATCCTTGGTGTATCAGACACAAGTTGAATATGTTGAAGACATTTGGGGAGTATCTCATGGGCTACTACTTATTAATGATCAAGTTTTGAAGTATCCTATTGTATCTGCTGATGCTAACCAATATGTATCCTACTTTTGAGGCATCAATAGGATTCCTAGAAAATCTGGTATTAGCACTTGTAGGTTTTCACATCTTTTATATATGCACAATTCAATGCACTTGTCTCGTTGTACTTCGTTGTTTTTTTTTTCTTTTTCTTCTTCTTCTTTTTCTACTTGTTATACAATATATATTTTACATATTACTTATTTAGAGTTTCTATCTTCAAACCAATATTTTGCATACATCATAAGCATTTCATATGTATCTTGCATCTCTCCAATGCAGTACGATGACACAAAACAATTCAATATGTCTCTTAAAGTCACATTCCAATGTGATACCTGATACCGGATACCGATACTTTAAACCTTGTTCATTGTGATAGGGAAGTCAGAACAACCTCACTGGATAACATCCCTGCTGTCTTCCCCTAGTTCTTGGGTTCCATGACAAGATAATACTTTCATGGTTGGGGTGTGAAAAGATTGCAGAGGTCTTCTCTTTTGGAGAACAAAAAATTAATTGAATCTAAATCTTGGCCAATCCCCCCTCTTTTTTTGTTTTTTTTTTTTTTTTCTTCCCCCCCAGGGGAGGGGGGGCGGCGCCCCCGCCGGGGGGTGGTGGGGGGGGGGGGGAGGTTTTTTTTTGGTGGGGTTGTTTTTTTTTTTTTTTTTTCTTTTGTTTTCTTTTCCCCCCCCCCCCCCCAAATTTCCCCCGGGGGCGGGGGTTGCCCCAAATTGAAGTTTCTGATCTACTTTTCCCAGAACTGAATCAACAAAATATAGAGGCTTTAATTGCTGAAGGTAATTTGGTAATCAACATTCAACAAAACTTTCAGTTCTCCTGTTTATTTGATGATATTGTTCTTACAAGTGGAATGTCTCTTTCCATAAAAAACCATGTTTTTTTTTTATGGAATTCACGTGAAATGTTTCCGCTTCTTCATCCAGTAGTTTGGCAACTTTGCATCTAGAGAAATATAGCTGCATAGTCTCTAATACAATTTTTGCTATAAGCATGCGTTTTTCATTTTATGGTTGGAACATGGAAGAACAAGGATGGTGATTTAACTTTCATTTCAGGCCATCTTCCAAAGGCTGGCAAAGTCAGGTGAGAGAAATCATCAGGTCCCTGTATTATTGACTATTTTGAGTTTTCACAATCTCACAAGGATTTATACAAGGAAGCTTGATTGAATAGCAGCAGAGAGCCTTCTATTACAAAATCAGTGTTTAAGGAATTTTATCCATGGTTTCCTCCCTTGGGGCTTACAGAATGTCGACTTTCCCCCCAAAGAAAATGGTGGATATCCTGTTACATTACTTTGTTGACAAAGATGACCAAAATGGCGTTCTATTCTTGTCTGCAACATAATCTTGGAGAAACATAATAATTTTCTTACTTAACCCTCTGTCTCCCACAACTTTGCATGTTGATCTAAGTATCATTTCTCTCCTCACCCCCCCCCCTCCCTCCCCCACACTGTGCTGCCAAAGTAGAAAGTGGGTTTTTTTCTTTCTTTTTTTTGGGGTGGGGGGGGGGGGGGAGGGGAAGCTGACTGTTCACTTGTTTCTTACTTCCCCAGAAACAAGATTTGTCAAGAATCAGTTTATCTGAAAGTCTGAAGAGGATGATTTGATTATGAAGTTGAAAAGTGCATCCAGGCAAGTGAATTTCTTGTCTGTAAAAGCTTTCTAGACAGCTTTTCTTTTGCAGATCTGCATCAGTTGCCAAATTTGCTGCATTCTGCAGTATGGTAGAGGAAGAGGATGATGTGGATTTTCTTTCAAATGATGAACTGCAACAACATGAAATAGATAATGTTGTGGGCAGTTCAGTAAGCATTTTATCTTCTTATCCAACTGCTGTTCCACTCCCATGTGTGATCTTGCATGAATTGGAAATTCTTGGTTTTCTTTTATGCTTGTGGAGGTTATATATACCCTGCAGATCAAGTCTGGGACTTCATTTACTAGAAAATGACATCATTGTTGGATTCTTGTACTGTTCTCTGACCATTTCAAGTGTTTTCTTTCTATATGTTATTGTTCCTTCTTTCCTGCCCTGCCAACCACGCCCCCCCCCCCACACACACACACACAAAAAAAAAAAAAAAAAGGAAGGAAAAGAAAACTCCCAGTGAAGGATGGAAAAGAAGACCTCCAAGAAGTAGGGGCAGGGACAGAGGCTGTACAACATTCTCAAAGCGTGGAAGGAAATCAGATAATTCTTCCATTCATAAATTGCTCATGACCCAAGATGATGATGATGATACTGACAGGGAAAATAGGATAAAGGCTCAACCTCAGTGTCGGATAAATTATTTCCTTTGCAGCATCATTCACAATCTTCCATTTCTTCCCTACCAATCTGTATGTATCTCAGCATACTGTCAGTGAGAGTGTGTATACGCTCTTAGGTGTCCCATTTTCTGGCTTCTGCTCCAATAACACTGCTCTGATAAGTTGCCATGCCCATATAATTCTACCATTAAATCGAGTATGATTGTCATTTTGTAATGTTGGTTTGGTACCCTTCAGTACTCCTATGCAACTAGAAGCTTGAAGCATGACAATTCATTCAACCTTTATTTTACTAGAATGAGGTAAACAGCCACCGGGCTTCAAACAAATGTTGTCTATAATTGTCTAGCCTCCTTGTATTAATGAATTCAACTGTCTTCAGCAATCTTGGCAAAATAGTGGCATAATGTTTGTTGTCTGGTCTCTCTATACTTTTCTGACCAAATTTACTTGCATATATGCTTCCTTCAGTTTGCTTAGAGTGTTTCATTTATTCCGAATTAGTCGTTGATCTGCTTATTAATGGATCTGTAATTTCAGGTGAAACAAAATCATGGTGCTTTGAGGAGATGATCATCATTGTGGTTTGTTTCTCTTGAGTGCTTTGGCAACCTAGCTGTAGGTGATTTCTTTGTTCAGAGCTTCCTGATTTTGGGGGGGGGGGGGGGGGGGGGGGGGGGGGGGCCCCCCCCCTTACAAACCCCTCGGGTGTCCCCCCCCCCTCAACCAGGGGTTATGTGCGTTGTCCCTTTGAAATTTTGTCATCAGAAGTGTTTTGGCTTACTATTCTAACTTCTATAACCCAGAAATGTGCATTAGTCCCTTGAATGAGATTCTACTGAGAAAAGTTTCAGTGGAATTGGGAAGGTAGGAGATTCCATATCAACCCACCAATTTGCAACTTTGGCGAGGTGTGGCTAAATCAAGAATCTCAAGATGGAAGCAAGAAGAGCAAAAAAACAAATATTTCATGTATTCTAGTCCCCTTAATTCTTTTGTTAATGTAACTGAAGGTTTTTTTTGTTCTTCTGTCTTCCCCACAGAAAGTCTAAAAGAGGGGGAAAGTAGTCTTTTGAGTTTTGACGTACCATGTTAGTGCCTTGGGTGGAAATTTTTATCTTGGTCGGTCACGACTCACAAAGTCACAAGAATCTGTGTGGCGAATTTCTTTTCAATTTTTAAGGTATTAAATAAATTTTGGCTAAACTTCACTCCAAAATTTGCTGAACACACTGGTAATCAAAATTCTTTAATAGCTAAATGTCTCGGATTTTTATTCGTGGCTGTGCAGATATCTATCCGTGCAGCCGTTATAATTTGACACGTGGCATAGAAAAAACCAACGATTTAGATTCTTTCAATCAGTTTTTATATTTAAAATGTTTTACAAATTATAATTATTCGTCTCTTATATTCTTTAAAATTACAAAAATAATCCCTGTTCAACTCGATGAGAAACAAAATCCTAAACTTCATCTGGATTTACAAGCTCTTCTAACGCTTCCAGTGTTCACCTTGGCTTCATTGGAAACCACCGATGGATCCTCTGTGCATCCTGGCCACTGCGTCCGTTGCTGCAGTGAATAGAACAAAGCAAATCCATACACATTACCAGATCCACGATTCCTGTGAAAATCTTCAGGGTGGAACAACTTCCATTGCATCTTGAGAAGAAACCAGACCTTGAGAGAGCATTTCGTCCTTAGTAAACTTAATTTAATCCTAGTGTAAATCCATCTCCTAAACGCCTGTTCTTTCTTGAGGTGATTTCTCTACTTTGCAATCTTGGTTTCGGTTTACTATATATGCTAAAATGTTGGTTTCGATGTTCTCATGAAATTTTCCTTTCCATGTTACTCTGTTTTGATGGATTTTGTTATTTATGATTGTTACTGCAGATTTTGATATGGTTTTTTTTTTCTTCTTGGATCTTCGCTTCTAAGACTCATTGTACGAAGACTTAGTCTATTTAGATGGAAAACTGTTGAAATCTCAGTCGCGAGCAGCTGCTTTCAGTGGATTTTTAAGGCTTTGATCTGTACTTTGGCTTTTCTTGAACTGAATATCTTGACCTGGTTGCTCTTACCACTAACACGCCCAAATGAGACAGATGGTTATTGTTACACATCACATAAGAAGCGAGTCAAAGTTTCATGATAAATTTGGTTCTTCTCCATCCAGAAGCTTCAGGGTGATTAATTGTTGAACTTTTCAATCTGAGGTAGGTATTTTGCCTACCCTATTGAAGCCATCTAACAGTGGTGATGCGATTAGAAAGGCTTGCTCTTCCACTCGAACCCCAGTTACTGTTACCGCTAGTTGGGAAGAAGATAACAGTTTTTAAAAATGGAAGGAAGGATTTACCCCTTGGTAAGTCCGCTCCGCCTTCACCTACAAGGGAACCATACTCTTCTTGGAGGTGTTTTTGCCTAAGGACTGACTCGGCAACCAGAGACCTTCGTTGTATTCTCCATCTGGATATAAGCGATGAATGAGGATCGTGGTTCTGAACCCTGTAAATGGACAAACTCTGCAACTTGTTTGGGTGCTATTTTGTACATAAAAGAGTAGCTAACTTACCTTGTATTCTAAGTCTCTGCAACTTCATTATGGCTTCCTCCTGCAAAGAAAACTGTCAGTGGTTGGTTTTCTACAACAACCAGATTGATGTTGGGTGAATATGGTTCTAACGGATGAAGAGGCAAGGATGCACAGAGGATCCCATCGGTGGTTTCCAGTGAAGCGAAGGTGAACACTGGAAGGGTTAGATCGGAGCTTGTAAATTCGGATGAGGTTTAGGATTTTGTTCTCATAGAGATGAGCAGGGATTATTTTGGTAAATTTAGAAAATATAAAGGACGAATAATTGTAATTTGTAAAACATTTTAAATATAAAAATTTATTAAAGGAATTTAAATCGTTGATTTTTTAGATCCTAGGAAGACCCACGGGGAAAATGAATAACATGCCCGTTTCGTTATTATTACCTTCTTTCTTTATGTCAAAGACCAGAAGCGGTCACATTTTATTCATGAAATGGGTTGGATTGGTATTATTTTGGATACGCCAAAATCATTTTATCAGATCGAATGTACTTATTCGATCTAAGAAGGACCTTGTGTCAGAATTGAGGAACTAACTTCGGGATTGGGCACAGATGGAAAGATCTTTTAGAAGCACATATTCCTCCGGGGGGGGGGGCGAGGAATATTGAAAAGATTTCTTCCATTTTATCCAAAGGCACCAATCTATTATGTCGTAAGAACTTCCAGCGGGTTAAAGTATGCTCACCGATCCCCCCCGATTCAAGTCGTCGTTGCGTCTTTGACCGGAAACTACTTTCCCTATTGAAAAACCACTACAAGCCACTCATTTTTGGCTCGGAGTGGCAAATTGCATTGAGTTCTACACACTAAAAAAAATCGACTTTTGGTTGATTGGAAGAGAGAAAACGTTGGATCTCCAAGTTTTTGGAATGCTCCAAATTCTACTTGAGCATCCAAATCTGGGTCAATCCCAGGAAAAACGTCTCGGTTGGCTGGTGCAGGCTTTCGGGTTAGGTCGTCACTCTATTCATCCAAACGCTCAAAGCGTTGGGAACGTTTGTGGGTCGCGCCAGTCCCTATCTTTTGTTCTTCTAGTCGTGCTCAGCTCGACCTAACGTGATGAGGGAGTCATCGCCAATCACATCACCGACCAATCCTTACCAAAGGAGGAAATAGAATCGAAGGCTTACAGCGCCTTATTTCCTTCCCGTTGATTCCCCCCGCCAATCAAGCTGCACTTCCTTCTAACAAGCGGCGCCACGTGTCAACTTTTGATGGCTCATCCGCATAGCCGCGAACAAAAATCCAAATGTCTCACGGTGCGACATACCCTAACATTGTCTTCAACTTTGCAGATCAGGGGTTGTCAATGTAGTTAACAAGATCCGCAGCTCTAGACGAATCCTTCTTGGTACATGATGCGTCCAAAATCTACTCAGTCTTGAGATACTTGAAAAATCACCTACAAAACAGTGTTAGACGTGGGTCCGGGGGCTACCTCTTATTATTGGTCATTGGATTCATTCATGATCTTTCTTAGTGGCTATCCGATTGTAGGGTTTTACCCCTTTCTTCGGGGGCGAAAGCGGTTTCCTCTTTTGGCACGATTTTCCCCCCATATCAATGGTAGTTTCCATTATTGACACGATTGTTCACTCCTCATAGTGTTAGTAACCGTTTATAAGTCAATCACATATCCCGAATTCTTCCGAGTCACATTCATCCTTGGAACCGCAAGGTTCCTTTTTAATGATTCAACCAAGTGTCCGAACCCGACCATGGTTAAGCCGTCTTCGACTGGAGTCAAAGACTGAACCAAAGGTAGACCCGGTTCGGTATAAATTTTCCCGTATCGGTACATAAGTCCACTTTTGCTGAATATTTAAGTAACTGATGCAGTAGTGTGAAGCAGTAATCTTTACACAACTTGACAGAAGGCAACAGTGGTGCCAATTGTCTAGCCTCTCACGCTGCAAAAAAACTCTTGCTCTTTAATTTTTTTTCTTTTTCTTTCCCCTTTAATTTGTTATCCTATGCTTATAGACAACTTAGGTTGTAAATTTGCTTGTGGTTTAATTCTAAATAAGCATTTTTTTTCACCAAAAAAGAAAAGCTTGCATTGTTGGAAGTAGATAGTTCACTTTCAAGAGAAAATTTCTCACCCCATCTGCCAGCACCTTATTCACAAAATCTCTCCTACCAGAAGTAATAGTTTTTCCTTCTTTTGGAATTGGTGATTTTGTATATATTGGGGGTGAACACTATTACATGTACCATCAATAAGAGTCAAACACCCTGACCTCTTCACTAAGAGGCGTTGTTCACTGTTAATTGAGTCAACCCTTTATTGGTAATGTATGGCAGTGCTTTACCTCTGATACCAAGGAGATTTAGATTCTTGACCTCATCCTATGAAACGTTAGTGTTTGACATTTGAGCTACCTTGCATTACCCAAAAACATTAACCCTATTGTCTCTTTTTTTCTCCTTTTTAGTTTTGAATGCAAAAAATAATCCCTCATAATAACTTTTGATGCAAATTACATATAAACCCCCAAATCTATGATTAATTACATCTATTATTCTTGAAAAAAATCAATTACAAATACCTCTTTACTGTCAAGTAATAAAGCTAAATGATAATATTAACATCAAAAGGTATTTGTAATTGATTTCTTTTTAGGGGTAGTAGATGTAATTGATTGCAAATCTAAGGAGTCTATATATAATTTGCTCTACTGTTATCTAATATGAAAAATATCATCTGCCATTGTTGAATAATGCCACCATGATGGGACCATCCCCCATAGAACTGTTCCTCCCAAGTCCCACCCCACCTCTTGCAAACTGAGTCTGATTCCTCTACTCTTAAGGGTAGATGATGACACTATCTTAATCCCATAATTATATATTTAGGGGAAAGGTCCACCTTGTTAGTGTTTAGAAATGGTTTCATCGCCTAAATGTGTGGTGGAAGGGGCATTAGAATAGTAATATCGTTTAAGACCCCCACCCTTGAGGGTTGAGGATCAGATTCTCACAAACCGCACCTCCACCCCTCCTGATCTATTCCCAAGTCTCGCTTCCCCTACTCTTCTTGCTACACATCTTGTGAACTGTTTAAGGTTTCAAACCCAACTACAATTAACAGGAATCTAGATACTAGCCCTGCAACCCCAATCACATCAATAAAATTTTCTAATGCCCAATTAGTGTACCAAAAAAAATTGGAGGTAGATAAGGCTAGGAATTTCTTTTTAATAGAAACAGGCAGAAAAAAGAAAAAAACACTAGCAAATATATAAATCATTTACTTTTCACATATAAGAAAATCAGTTTACATATAAATTTCGTGGATTGGAAAAGGTAAAATAAGAAAAACATAAATTAAGCATCGTTACCAAATATTTTATGAGAAATTTTCAAATAGTTTCTTTCACTTTCTTTCACTTTAAAGTAATTGAGGAAGGGAACACATCGTTTTACCCAAAGGGGGAGGTGATCTAGACTCTGCAAATTTCTTGCTATCTGGGTTTAAGCTGGACTATGGTCAAACCGGCAAGCCCAGCTGAGCTTCACCTTTGGCTGGGGTAGCCGTAGTCCTACTACTAATATCCAGCCCTTCTAAATACTAAATACGAACTCATCCCAGTGACAAAATATAGGATGTCTAATAAAAGCAGAAATAATGAAAATGGTGAGATTGTTATTCCTTCCTTCAAACGACCAGCTAAGTTGTGATCAAATTTCAGGAACTATTGATTTATGTAACCACAGAAAGATTTCTCTTGAAGTTAATTAATTTTCAGAAAATTGCACACCAGGTAATGTTGTAGAACAACATATAGGTATCTGAGTCTGGAAAATTGATTTGATTGACTTCCTTCAGAGTTGGGTACCAAATAACCTGAAATCGTCTGCAAACCTTTTCTGGTTGAAGCTAGAAAGGAAAACATCAAAGATAATGAACTTCAGTGATTTCCTTACATACCCCACCTCATTGTTACAGGAATGTAAATAAATGGCAAAACGTTTCGTGGTTAAATCAACAAATCATCATTCAACATGTTAGAAAAGACTAAAAAAAGAAACTATACTTCAAAATGGTTTCCACATATCCAAAATTACTCAGGACATAAGAGTGAAGAGTGAAGAATATCAGAGCACTTCAAGCTCTAAATGCGTATTAGTAACATAAGCATTGTCAGTCAAAGAAGAAAACATCTGAACAGTAAGGACTTGGGATCAAAAGCCACTCAAGACAACTGATCACTAGGACTCTGAAAGTGAATCCATGTATGGTTATGCCCATGTCCTCCTCTCAAGAGAAAACTGCAAAGGAATTCAACTGATTTACAGAGTATATACAGATTTTTTTGCTGAGCAGCAGAAATCTCATCGAAAGTGGATCCTCTGAGCAGCATCCATGTTGCTTTTATATCCACTTTTGGTTTTTGGCTGTTGAAGACAGGTCAATTATAATCAAAATAGAGTAAGGTAACAAGGAAATTTACAGAATCCTTAGATAATCCAACAAAAAGCATGTAATGGACCAAAATTTGTAGAAATGGATCAGGTGCTACTATTCTGCTTCTGCAATGCAGCAATTTTTTTCTTTAACATCTCATCCAAGAGAAGACGAAATCAGATTATCGGTTTCTAGCTTGCAATAGGAAAATAAGAATGTTTTCCATTTCATATTGTTAATCAAGACCTCATGGTTAATTCATCCTATCACAATGGCCCAGGAAGATCCTGGCTGTTCATTTTTCTTATGGTGTAAATGTGAGCTCTCCTCAGATTAAATGTTTACTTCTAAAAGAAAGTATGGGACCAGCCTCGACCGACACACATAAGGACATTTATTCCATAATGCAGGTAATCCAGTTCTCAATATGTTATGTATAGTAAAAACCTACAACATAAGTGTAACATCAATGTCACTGTTATAGTACAGATTTTCTTCATAGCTTTTCACAAATTATATCTCTGTTTGCACCGTAAAATTTTATTTTAATAATTAACCTGAGATGCTTTCACTGTAACATCAATGTCCAAACTGTACTTTCTGGCTGCCCTCAGTTATCAAAGATTTGCTCATTTTGATTCTCATCTTCGTTTTTCTTACAACTTTATTAGTGTGTTATTATCAATGGTATCTTCTTTAAATCTAGGTTTTCTTTTTCCAGCTATAATTTGTTGTCAGAATTGCTTTTTCTTTACTATGATGCATTTAAAAAGAGTTTATGACTCATTACACACTTCTCAACTTAAAAAGCACTTATGAGACATGAAACCAAGTTGCTGTTATGTGTAATACTAGGTATTCTTTCAAAACTGAAGCACTCTGTCAACAGGGAGATTTTCTATAAACTAACTTGTCCTGAAACTCAATGGAAAATATGATAAAACATAATGAAAATTATAACATATATATACCTTGATATGACACGATTCCATTACACTCTTTACTTTTGCCATTTGATTTGATGGTTTCCGACCTGGAATGCCACCAGTGTCATTTTCTTTGCCACTGGGGATCTGACCCAAGACCACTCTAGCATTCACATTCCTGGTGCCTGCCACCCTGTTGGACTTTCTGGTGCCTGCCATCTCTTTATCTTTTATCCTAACATTCGAGGATTCTTGTATCTTACCAAGCTGCAATGTGTAGGCTCAGTTTGACAGGTCGTATTTTCATATCATGGTGATAGAGCTTTCTTAATGAATTTTGAAACATCTTACCTTGATATCCGATAATGCCATGACATTCTTTTCTTTCATAGTTTGCCTAATTGGTTTCTGACCTGGAATGCCTCCAGTTGCATTTTCTTTCCCACTGGAGAATTGACCCAATACCTTGCTTCCTCTGGCATCTGCATTGCTGCCACCCACCCTATTAGACCTTCTGGTGCCCGCCATCTCTACAGCCTTCATGTTGGAGGATTCCTGTACCTTACCAAGCTGCAATGCATTTGTAGGCTCAGTTTGACATAGAACCTGCAACGACAACAGGTCAGATTTATCTATTATGACTAAAAGCTTTTATTTTCCAATGATTTTTTTGCAACTTCTTACCCTCGAACTTTGGTTGGTGGACTTTCTATCTAGGGCTTTCACTCCAAGTTGGGAACTAGATGTCAGGTCTGCATTTTGGATTCCAGATGTTTTAGAGACATACGAAGCCTTCTGCTTTGGGTACTTGGCAACTTGACCAAAGCCGATAATTTTTCTGCTTTCTGGTGTTGTATAAATGTTGAGCACAGCTGAGAGAGATGTGTCCTTGAGATCAAACCTAGGGTTCATAGATGAACCTACACTTGATGAATTACTTGAAGATGAGTTACGACCATTTAATTGTTTTCCATGGTTACCACTGGGATTGCTTGAAGATGATACATTTCCATTTGAGTGTTTGATCTCCACCCTAGATGGCTGTCTTGTAACACCAGTCCTTGTAAGCCTAATCCTCCGTTCACCCAAAAAGAACCCATTTGTCAAACCAGAAGTTTGATGTAATCTTTCTGAAGTATCATGTGATGGTTGTTGATTATTTTCTGTTAGAGTGCTCATTCCAAAATTTGAAGAGCCATTTGAATAACCTGAAGTTCTTGTTGAATTGCTCTCACCTGTAACACTTGATTTCACAAGTAAACTACTTTTTGTATCTCTAGAAGTAGACATAGTGGTGGAGTAGGATCTCATTGAGGATGACGAACTGATAGGGCAAATCAAACTTTTTTTCTTGGTGACAGTGCCTTTCTGAGTTCCAAATTTGTATTCAGATATCCGTCTCTTGTACGGATCCCTTGACCATCTGAGACATTTTCTGTCCCAAATTCCCAATGGGATGCTTCTTGTTCAGAGAAACAGCATTATTACTCTCTTTCCATTTTCTGCTCCTGTAATCTTTACCCCTTGATCTTGACACAGAAGCCGGCAGCATGGGAGAATAAGACCCAAGCAACTCTGAGTTTGAGTTTCTGTTCCCTTTGGAAAGAGAAGATGCACACATCAGTTCGTGGGATGAGCACAGATGGAACCTGAAAATTAGCACATTGGTAGGACATTAATCATTCACAACAATCCGTGAGCTAATTAGACCTCTGAAAAAGAAGGTTATAAGGTGCATACGGATGGGCTACTTGGAACCATGCATCATGACTGCAAAGTAACATGAGAACGAGATCAGCTTCTAGATGTGGTAAAATTTAACCGGATATATAGATGTTAGAAGAGAAACCCAGTAAGTAGTTCAACTAAAACTTACATATCCAGGTCTACTGATTTCGTCTCTGACGTTAGGTCTACCCACATCGGTGCTTCGATTTCTTCCTGAAGTAGAACCAAGCAAGAGGAAATTTAAGGTCACTTACATCCAGATGTGAAAGATAACCCGGACAATCTGGAAATGCTAATAGCAGATGACCATTGAAAACAACAGAGAATATGGTTCTGAACAAATACAGGCAAAGCATAGAAATCTTACGACAAAGCCAATGCAAATTCATACAAGAAGACATGTCAAATTCGCAGCAGAGAAGGAAAAGGAACCGAATAAAGGAAGAAAAAGAACGATAACCCAAATCAAGAAAAGCTTGAGAGCAGGAAAGAAAAGAAAATCCACACTACAGGATCCAGTAACCTACATTTTCCAGAAACAACCCAGAAATCCAATAAAAAGCATTTCAGAAAACCAAAATACGAATAAATTTCTCAAAAAGCTAGAAACCCTGATGTTCCAAGCACTTTCACAAGAACAATATATAAGAATCCGGAAACCATTAACCATATCGGAAACTCAATGATGAAAAAAACCTTCAGGAGGGTAAAGAATGAATTTACCAGAAAATCCCAGTGATCGATGGGTTCAGAGATTTTCATGCGAGACCCAACTCCATTGGTGGCACCCTTTCTGTTCTGAAATCCTCCCCCATTTGCAGAAGAAAGATTGGCTTTTGGTTTCCTCAAAACCATCTCGCCTCTTTTGCTTTATTAACTGAATCTTTAAAAACCAAACCCTTTTCAAGAAGCTTTGAATCGATCCCTTGAGAGAATACAGAAAGTGATTGACTTACCCATCTCCGAGATTTTTCAGTCTTGCTCTTGCTTGAACTCACACGGTGAACAAGAACGTTTACTGAGATTTACTGTGTGGCTTGTGATACGCGAGTTCCTTTTCTTCTTAATCAAGAGCGTTCATCATGTACTTGTTTGAAGATTCTATGTAAATGGTGAAGCTGCAACCAACGTGTAGAGAAAATGTCGGATGATGATTGGCTTGGTCCCAGTAGTGAGGCGGGACCCACGTTTCGTTTGTTAGACTTAGATGAACTCACTTGTACGTCCTCTTGGCACGTACGCTGAACAACTGTGCTGGAATAGTAGTAAAGATCACTACCCATTATTCCCATCTGACGGTCAAGGCACTTGTAATGTCCTAGGCTTGGCTGGATCATATCATTTCATCGGAGGTAGTGCTACTGCTACACTTATTTTTTCGACCGTTGGAACGATTCAAATTTTTTACCAGAGAAAGGAATAATTTAAACTTGACCGAATCACAACTCTACACATGAACCGATTTAACCCAATCAAAACTGAACCCATTCCACTGTTTGTTTGCAAATGTGAGGTGGAGAGAAAAAAATATGTGGGTCTCATGCCTAGTGGGGGCAAAGGAGAAACAAATGGAAAAAAAAAAAGGATATTGCAAAAAAATTTAAAAAGTGAGTCCCATTTTTTAGTTTTTTACATTTTTTCACAAAATTTGTAGAGTTTTGAAAATGAATAGATGGAAAAGTAGGTCTATGTGAGCTTTTCTATCTCTATCAACCAAACAAATACACTTTTGGAATTTAATAGATTTCAAATTTGTTTTTACCCATTTTTTTCCACGCTACTTTTATTCCAGCAAAAAAGGCAGATCATTAGTATAAGCTAATGTTAGCTCCTTGTGATAAATTATGTCTAGGTCCCTAACTAATTAAGAGTGTCCTCCATCTTTAAATTTTTAGATTATTAATATATATTATATGACTAAAATACCCTCAACATCTTATTATATCAATCATATAGGTGGGTGAAGGAGGAAGCCTTTCATTCATCTTCTTCCTTCACCCTTGCAAGAACCATTCCCCAAAAACCACCATACCATAAACCACCTCAAAGGCAACCCATGTCGTAAAAGAAGGTTAAAAAGTGGCTTGCCCATGGTACGAAGAAGGTTAAAAAATCACAGATAAAGCATTTTGCAGATAGCCTTTCTTTATTGCCCCAAACTTCATGTTTCTGTAAACCAGGAATGGAGACAGATCACCGGTTTAGATGCAATGTGAATGCCAAAGCTAAGCTAACGAGGAGATTATCTTATCCAAGTATATCGTAGAACCTTCCACACTAGAAGAATTAAGAGAGTCCTTCCACAATTTACAGTAGCGTATAGAAGAATATATTATTAAAATATTAATAAAATATTCTACATAAGGTGGGCTTCATTGATTGAATTATCATTTGAATTTGTTTTTTTATTTGGTCTAATATGAGAAATATATGGTTACTAAAACTCTTATATAGACAGGCTAATGTGAGTTGATAGGGAGCTATTAGATCTTGATAGACGATCTAATGAGTATGCCTATACACATGTTGCTAAGTCCTTCTTCTAAATCTTAATGAATCACATTATTTTCTAAACATAAAGCGTTAGTTCAAAGAGGTTATTCCATCGAGCTAGTAAATAGAAATGAGTACAGAGGATAAGATCAACTACAGGTTTGTTTTTCGTGGGAGATTAAAGAAAATATTTCATTACATTGTGTATCCAATGGATTCCAAAGCAGGTATGTTTCATTATCTTGTATTGTTAATTAATTTGGGGCGATTATGTGGTAGTTTGACCGGGTCAACGAGTCGGACTTGACTAGTAACCTGATGGGGAGTCAGTCAACCCGATAGGCCGTCAACGGTCTAACCGCATTAATCAGTTCGGCTTGGTTTGTTTATATCGTACAAGCTTGACCTTTGGTTTAGTTATTTTACCCGACCTGATTTTGTGATTCAGAGAGTCGACCAACTAATCGTGTACGTATCCAAAGTCCAAAACGGCAACCCAACTTTCAAAAGAAGAGGAAAAAAACTACTCTTAAGTTCCCTAGCACATCTTTCCTTTTTCTTTCCTCCACTCTCTACTAAGCCTTGACTTGCACCAAGATTGACACCCTGAGTGCGCTGTTGCACCTTTCTGCAATATGTGTTCCTCTTCCTTCCTATATCCCCTGTTTCTCTTCTTTTTCGAATCAAACCCCTTTGTTCTTTGAGGATAACCGATCCTCCTTCAACTAATTTTCCTCTGGGGAATGCCAGTAATGGAGATACCACTACAGTAATGAAGCACACTAGGTAGGGTTGAGCAGGTAGGATTGAGAAATTAACGAGCTTCTGTAGGGTTGAATTTGTGACTCCTTTCAGCTACAGTGACAATCAACCACCGCCTTTAATCCTCTATTTTTCAAATTCAAGCTATAGTTCGTGTTGCACCACATTTACTCCCACATTTTGATGTCCCTCAGTGTAGCCTGTATACAGTTAGTGGTTAAAAATCCTTTTTGCTTTTGAGACTAATGCGTCCAAAATATGCTCAGCCCTTATCACTAAAGAATGACCTGCAAAACAATCATCAGATGTGGCCCGATTGTGGGGGTCGGGAGTCCACCTCCGATGGCTAAGTCAGTTAATGAACTGATCACGAAAGGCTCTGGCTAATTGTAGAGCTATAAGTATGAATACAATTACTGGGAATACGATTTAATTACCTTCTTCGTGCATAGGTTATGATTTATATAGTGTGTACCTTCTAATCTCGTCCGTTGAACTCGATCGAGTCTTCTTTTGGCAACCATCAGATCTTGACGGTTAGACCCATTAGTGGGGTGATGGATAACTTCCCTTGATGACACTATCGTTTGCTGCGGGTGTGGCAGTTATCCAAGTTTGCAAGATCGTCTGCTCCCGTGAGTGCTGATAACCGTCTCCTGACGGGTTATCCATCTTGAGAATCTCGGACTCGTACTTGCACTTGCCTGCTGATTGTGTAAGGTTTCTTCCTTAGCACGTTATCTTCAAACCCGATTCGCACAAACCTAAGTCGGTCAGTTCGTCCCCGACCGGGGTCAAGGGTTGAACCAAGAATGGGCCCGGTTCGACGATATTTTCCCCGTCTCAGAGACATACTTTCTTGCCTTTGTTTTTGTCTCTTTTTCAAGTGTCTTCAATTACCACACTACTATATTGCATATATTTTCAGTAAAGTTAAAAATATGTGGATGGTCCTTTATGGCTTAAAAGATATAATTACTTTTATGATTTGGTACTTAAGGCTCTATATGATGAGATTAAATTTTAGTATTATTTCCAGGCCAATATAAAATTGTGCACATAAATGTCAAAATATTTTCAACAAGTTTTCCAATTGTTTTCTTAAAAAATAAAGAGAGTTTTGTTTTACTTGAGTGTATCATAATCAATATAGCCTAAGTAGGACAATGTTAGAATATTAATAAAATATTCCACATAACATGGGCTTAGTTGATTGTGTTACATTTTGATTTGGTTTCTTTACTTGATCTGATATGGGTAATATATGTAAAACTCTTATATGGACTAGCTAGTGTTGACTAATAGGGACTGTTATGATCAGGTCTGTTCGACCATAATTCGCCTAGTCGAGCCGGAAATCGTACTCAAATTGGCTAGGCCAAAACGGAGTGATCGGACCGGTGATAATATCTAACGTCATTTTACCGAACATAACCAATACTATACTGAGTTCAAGTCTGTATGGGACTCTAGTAGTATTCTCCAAGCCAGACTCAATTAACAAGGAAGAGGATAAATCCTGATACAACTCTATAACAGGAAATCCTCTTTGTACTCAAATCATGAAGAACTATATAAAGATGTATATTGGTCATTGAAAGGTAGGTACTTTTGAGTTATTAGAGAGATTGAGTTTGCTTTCTTTATTTGTCTGAACTAATTTGTTCATCGGAGAAGAAACTCGACCACCCCGGTCGAGTAGGTTTTTGCAGGTTCACGCATTGGATCAAGGAGGACTGAATTCTGCATCAACAAGGATTGTCAAATTTATGAACAATTTAATGAGTTTTGCCTATATAGAGGATGCTAGGTCCCTCCGTTAAAGTCTAAACCCTAATAAATCATATTATTCGATGCACATAAAGTGTTAATTCAGAGAGATTGTTTCATCGAGCCAGTGAATATAGAAGACTCTAGAGGATAAGATCCTAGTATCAAGTTAGTCATAAAATCAACTACAAGTTTTTCTTCTTGGGAGATTAAAGAAAAAATTCATCTGCATTCCATTTCCAATGGATTCTAAAGAAAGTATGTTTCATCATCTTGTATTATTATTTTAAGGTGTTTTTTATCAATTTATTTGCTCTTGGCTAGATTTGATCTTACATATTTTCCTCTGAGACTGCTTTAACTCGTGTTGCTACCCAATTTTGATTAAACCGCTCAATCTACTATCATAATAGAAATTCTAGCCCCTGTTAATGTTATCAAGAGGTGCCTCCTACGATATGGTTTGATTAATTATGGTTTATGTTGGATCCGGCACATTAGCTGTGGGTCCCAGAGCTTTTACAAAATCAAAGGGAAACAAACAAAAAAGGGTTTTCAGTTTTTGAAGACAGTAGAGTGCCCACACAAGAGAGAAAAAAAAATTCATAGAGAAGAGAGAGCAAAAATTGGAAAACGAAGAAGAAAGGGTTTTTCTTGGTCTTCTCCGGCAAATTCGATGGTGAGATGTCCCTGGAACGAGGTGAAATTTGAAGGGAATGATCGCGATATTTGGTGCTTTATATGCAATGGCTAGAATATCATTTTACCACAGTTTTTTGAGGAAGCCATTTCATTAACTTTTCTTCATGCTCTTATGAGTTGCATATTTATTTATTTATTATGTGTTTGTGTTATTCTAGTGTTTTCTAGAATGATATTAGATTAGATATCCATTATTATTATTTTTTTTGGTGATTGTGAAAGTTTTGGTGGACTCCGAAAATAGTTTCGTGCCTTTTTTTCTTCGTGGGTTTTTCTATGTTAAAAAATCTTGTGTGTATATGGTTTGTTTGTTGAATATTTGATTTAGTGTTGTCCATCTTTTCCTCCACAACCACGATTACCATCACCATCAACATCCTATTGCTACCTCTTCCAGTAGAGATGATTCTATTCAAGGTAAATTCATTACGGGAGAAGGTGATGCGGTGATGGAGACGAGAAGGAAAGGGGATAGACGATGATTGAAAAGGGGGTGGAGTAGTAGTGGTTGTGGCTTTTTTTTTTTATTCTTTCTCTTCTTTTACTTAATGTTGTTTCCACCTGTGTGGTTTCAGGCAATGGTTCTAGCAGTGGCTTGCATGAAGGAAGATGGGGTGAAGGGGTTAATACAATAGGGTATTTGGGGTATTTCAATCATATCATATGTATTAAATAACCTGAGAGATATTTTGGTCCCTTCATTTTTAAGTCTGAAAAAACTTAATGGTAGGAGATTGTGTTAGGGCCTGTTTGGTTACGTGAATCCAGAGATTTGAAATCTCTAGATTCACAAATGGGAGATTTTTACCTGTTTGGTTATGTGAATCTCTAGATTCATGAAATCTAGAGATTCACATTTTTACACTAAAAATGAGAATCTGTAGATTTATGGGTATGAGGTGAAATCTCTGGATTTCACCCCTACTGTCAAAGCGTTAAACATTTGAACTATAATTCAATAAATATTTTTTAAAGATAAATCTACAAATTTCATTCAAAAATTCAGCTACCAACGCTATTTTTGACCTGACTCGGTTTGAGTCTATGTTTGATCTTTGATTTTGAAATCTCGACTCAGTACCAAACGGCCCTAGTTACTTTGGGACCCAAATATAATTTATTGCACTATGAAGACTCAATATTAGTTTATGTTATACTAAGAGGATCCATATGTAAAAAATTCTTTTTAAAAATAATCAGAATTTTTAAAAAGAAGAAGAAATAGGTACTTTTATAGTATTCTAGCTGAATCTGCTTTCTTCTATCTTTGAGATAATATTATTTTGACCTCCCAATATATAATTAAGGATTCATCATATCAATGTTCAAAAGTAAATAGATTTTCCTTTTAAATGTGTGGTAAAAGAGACGTCAAGATAAAAGACCGATCCCTCTAATTACCTACTTGAACTCCTAGTCTGGTCTAATTGTAGCTTAGATTGACTACTAAGAATGTAGGTGATCTCTCTCATAAATTTGATGTAGGTGACTATTCTTGTCTACTTCGCTTTATCTATTTTTTAATACGCTATCACAAGCTAGGAAAATGATAGATCGGTTCATGTATCTGTGTCTATTATACAAAGAATTTAGGTGGAAAGGAAAAGGGAAAATTAATTGGTCAACTTTGGGTTTTGTTATCCAGTCTAATACACCTAAAAAGGTACATTGAATGGTACAGCATAAAATAGATTTTTCTGAAAACTCTCCAAATATCTAAAAAAAGAAAAAGAAAAGACTCTCCAAATATAAGCATAGTGAAATTGAAAAAAAAAAAGTTCCTGTTTACCCCCCCCCCCCCAAAAAAAAGAAAATTCCTAACTTTGTATAGGGGAGATCTCAAGACTCAAAGGGTGTGTATCCACCCTTCCTTTAACAAGCAAAGTATCTTACCAAAAAAAAATAAAACAAGCAAAGTAGCAAACGTAACCAACTATGCTTGGAATTTATAGCAATGACAGGAAAGATTGAAATTGATGTGTGAATTTTTTTTTTTTTTTTAAGCCAACGAGTTTATATTGAGGGGATATTAATAATATAGATGTGGTTGGATGGGTGCGAACTCAGGACCTCCCAATGGGAGGTTGGGCTTTTAACCAAGGTTTAAAGTATCGGTATCGCATAGTGTATTGGTTAGGTGATTTAAGAGACGTATCATCTTGTATCGCTCTGACTAATGTATTTTAGTGTAATTCAATAGAGAGACGTATCGATTATGTCAAATATGGATACGTATCGACTAGTATCGTATGGTAACGTGTGAATACTTTAAACCTTGCTTTTAACAGCTAAAAAAAAAAAAATTTGTTGCATCCATCACTAATTCACTATCTTTTTCTCTTTGAAATAACTACCATGCATTGTGGCTTTGAGATAAGGGTGATAAAGTTTGACATGCATGGGTTGGATCGAATAAACTAAACCAAATCTCTATCTATCTGAGTTTGGATTTCATTTTTGACTCAAAAGAAAAAAGCTTGGTTTTATGCCCCCTTCATAAAAATCCAAGCTAAATTGGATTTTAGGAATTCATCCGGTTGTAATAAGGAAAAAGAAAATGAGATTAAATTGTCAATAAATAATTTTTTTTTTATCTTTTAATTTTACCCGAATCTTTGGATATGACTCATGAACATGCATCCGTAAGCCAAAATAATAATAATAATAATAATAATAATAATAATAGAAAATCCATCGGATGAAATTTCATCAACTAACATTTCACTATAGTGCATCTCTCATTACTTGCTATCCAAACAATCATTTTTTATTCAGATTCTTTTATTTATTTAATCAAAAACTTTTCCTACGCTCCACGTCTCCAATTGGACATTCATATTACGTGTTTATGTTAGGTTTTTTTTAAAATCTAAATTATCTATATTAAGTTTCAAAATTAGTTGTGTGGGACCCATGAGGCATCATGAGTAAAAGAGGCCCTTCATGACCTTGGTTTAGAGGCTCTTCATGACATTGGTCATGGGTCTTAATGGTCTTGATCATGGTGGTGTGGTGAGATTACTTGAAGGGTGGAATTTACTTCAATTTTAACTCTTGACCATCAATTCTCATTTCAACTTCATGACCATTCATGGCCATTACCATGAGTGGGGTTGAGGTTATTGAATGGATTAAATCCAATTCATTGCCTTTAAGAATCCTAAGGGGTGTAAGGTGAGGTTTGGGCTTATATAAATCCAACATTTCCTTGCATGTGGTGTGCAATTGAGACATTCCTCATTCTCACATTATTTGTGTTACAAAGTTAATTTCTTTCTTAGAATTTGTCTAAGTGTTGTGCTCTAGCTTTTGGCTCCTTGAAGGGACTAGAAGAACTACCTCATCTTCTAGTTGGAGGTTGCTTTATCTTGGAGGTGGTGGTGCAAAGAACCCTTGGTAGTAGGGTGCATCAATTACCTTAAAGACAACACTCAAGGTGTGACTCAACCTCATTGATCGGTGGTTTGTTTGGTTGCAACTTCAAACTCTCCGGATTGGCTAAAGATCTTCATCTCTCAATTGTATTGCAATTTCATTTTTGTGTATTTGAAGAATTTGTAATACAATTACCCTAACAGTTTAGCTATGTAAGAAATCTTTTTTTTTTTTGTCAAAAGTTCAACATTCATTTATAAATTTGAAAGAAAATATAGATACAAATACCAAATAAAAGCTAAGGGATGGGTCGAGCCCAATAAATCCTTAGAGTACTAGTTATGACAACCACAGAACCATAAAAGCATAACGGGCATGGTAAAAAATACGAGGGAAACTCAAGTTTAGACTGGGTGAAAATGGGAAACTTAGGTGGAAACTGGAAATTCAGAAACCGGGACTTTTCGCACAAGTTTCGAGTTTTAGAGACTATTTTGGGGTGAGACGATTTAAGCTAATTAGTGTATAAAGAATACATTGGCACATGCATTTAGTAAAAAAATCATGTAAATATGTCTTTAAATTACATAACATTAATGTAAGATGACCGAGGTTATGTACCAAAATTTCGGATCAAAATTCGGACATCCAACATTGAACATTCCAACTTGAACATATTCTCGTGTCTCTTTAGCATGCTACGGCTAAGATTTAATTTTTTAAGTCGTAAATGGAATACATCTATTAAGCATGCTAACGCTAAGATTTAATTTTTTAAGCTGTATGGAATCATCTATTAGCATGCTAAACAACTAGATTTAATTTTTTAAGGCTGTAAATGGAATACATGAGCCAACTTGCGAGACTCGATCTTGAAAACACAAGAATTTCAGGGGAAGAAGAGAAGCAAGGGGAAAGAAGAGAAGCAAGGAAATGAAGCTAAACCCAGGAAATGAAGCTAGCGGACTCTGTTCACTAAACCATTCAAGCTAGGTTACCTTCCAATAGAGCTTCAAACTTTGAAATAATCCCCACGTGCCGATTTCACCAAAGGAGTGCTTGATCTACTTGAAATCATGCAAAACCATGAAAAAGGTCGTGGTCGAACCTCGTGTCAAACTCTTTGCCTCCGCTGCGTTTCCGTCGAACTCGGTTTCCCGAGTTTCGATCGAGATGGCGACTTTTATAACATTGACCGGCTGGTTTGCCGGTTCACTTAACAACCAGTTTCGGTTTCGATCGAATTTGGGGTTTCGATCGACCCTCGATTTTCAGTTTTCCCGTGTGGGCTCACCCATTTTCGACCCGGGGGATTTCGGGTTTCGCCGAACCTGATTTTTTTGCCCGGTTTCGTTTCGGTTTTTCGTGCGATTTCGCCGATTTTTTCCATGATAACGGGTATGATATACATATCCACCACTATTGCCTGCGGAGACACACCAAAAAGGCAGACACCGACACAGACATAAACACGCTACAAGGGCTTACAAAGCACATGCCTCAAGGGTGAAAACAGAACACGCCACAAGGGCGGATACAGAACACGCCTCATGGGCGAAGACAGAACACGCCACAAGGGTTTACATACCACAAGTGTGGGTTTACAAAAAACAAAAAAAAACCAAAACTTGGCTACGAGTGTGTCGTGACAAAATTTTATTTACCTTTTAATTTCTTATATGACATGTATTCCAACATTACATCAAATGATTAAAATTTATTTATAAATTATGTAAAAAAATTGAGTAAATTAAAAAAAAATAATGTGATTTTTAATGGACCTCAACTTTTTTATATAATGTTGGGACACACGTCAAACATTTAAATTAGAAATGAACCGAATATTTCAACATCTTTTAAAGAAAAAGACTAAAGAAATAAATAAATGATACGTAGACCCATCAATTAATCAAGTGAATTTAGAAAAAAACAAAAACGCAAACAAAAGGTTTTTAAAATGGGTTGAGAGAGAAGATAGAAGAAACAACCCATCTTAGTATCTCACGTTTGCTTGCCACCTGTAAGGTTCTTAGAAAGAAATCTGGCGTTTTTCTGTTCTTTGAGAGTGGAAGAATAGGTTAATGGTATTGGTTAAAATGATTTCGTTCTTCTATTTTTCAAGAATAAATCAATCAAAAAAGTGGTCTGAAGAATGTCTTTGCAGAAAATAAAAAAGATATTTTTTTCCAATAAACATATTTGAAATTGATAAAATTAGTCTCGATTGAAACCTCAAAATGAGTTTATCAAACACTAACTTATTCTAATACTATTTTAAAAATATTTTCAGTTTGAATCTATCAAATGCCCATTTTGAAGTAAAGAAAAGATTATTAACATATAAATATTAAAATTTGTTTTTATTTCAAAATGAGTTTATCAAATATTAACTTATTTTAATACTACTTTAAAAATATTTTCAATTTGAATTTATCAAATGTCCATTTTGAAGTAAAGAAATTTTTTCATCAAATAAATATTAATTTTTTTTTATATAAAGGTTCATCTGGGCCAACTTGTACGACTACATCCTCAAGAAACAAAGCTTCACCCCTGGCCCCCCAAGAAAATTCCGAACTCTACCTCCTATATGAAAGTGTTGATATTTTATCAACTGAACCAACCCTAAAAATTATTAAAAAATAATTTTACATAAGAACTGATTACCAAACGCATGCCTTGATGCTGATCCTCATCTACAAATGCACGGTTAGAAGATAGAAGTATGCTACACGTTTCAACTAGCACCGCCTACAAAGTAGAGCCTCATACATCTTTTCTGAAAGATCATGTTCCACCTTTCAAACTTTCAACTGCATTTTTCCTTGCATGACAAGGTGGAGTTTTTGTCACGGACAAACTACCACAGACACAGAAAGAAAGAGGACAAGTGTACTTCCTTGGAATATATAAACGAATGAATAAAATTAAAGTTCAAAAGTGGAAAAAGAAATTCTAGGACAGAAGGATCTTTCTGTAAATTTTCTGCTTTTCCACGAGTCACTTTGTCCAGTGAGTTTTTTCTGGATTTAGGACCTTAGCTTGTTGATTTCGCCTATATAATCGGCACTTTACCCTCCCATTTGATATCTCTCCCTCATCTTCGGCCTACCCCAATCTCCTTTCAACGAAACAGAGTTCTAGACTTCTAGGGTTTCTTCTCCAGCTCTATCTTTAACAGATTAAGAAGGTAAGTATCTCACTGTCTTGATTATAATTTCATTCTAGATGCACAGAAGATCATAAGAGAATTCTGGTTGTTTTTTTCTTTAGGTTTATTTAATTAGTGTTTTTTTTGGGTAGAAATTACTTAATAAGGTGCCTGCAATCGATTATTTTAATTTTGATACTTTTCACGTTCTTCGGCTTTTGGTGATTATACTAGTAATTTCTTCATGTCTGAATATCTGATGATTGCATCGATTTTATGAAATAGATGATAGAATCTGGTTACATCTTGTACTGGGCAGGTTGTTTCTACCGGGTTGCAATGGCTGAGGGTTATGAAACCGACTTGAATATTGAGATGTGGAAGATAAAGAAATTGATCAAGGCACTAGAAGCTGCAAGAGGAAATGGGACCAGCATGATCTCTTTAATCATGCCTCCTCGAGATCAGATTTCTCGGGCCACAAAGATGTTGGGTGACGAGTATGGAACTGCTTCCAACATCAAGAGCAGGGTTAATCGTCAATCTGTGTTGGGTGCCATTACTTCTGCACAACAGAGGCTAAAGCTTTACAATAGAGTTCCTCCTAATGGATTAGTGCTTTACACTGGTACCGTTGTAACTGAAGATGGTAAGGAAAAGAAGGTAACATTTGATCTTGAGCCTTTCAGGCCAATTAATGTTTCTTTGTATCTGTGTGATAATAAGTTCCATACTGAGGCTCTAAGTGAGTTATTAGAATCTGATGATAAGTTTGGTTTCATAGTAATGGATGGGAATGGGACTCTTTTTGGTACCTTAAGTGGAAATTCCCGTGAGGTGCTTCACAAATTCAGTGTTGATCTCCCAAAGAAGCATGGAAGGGGAGGTCAGTCTGCTCTGCGTTTTGCTCGTCTTCGAATGGAGAAACGCCATAATTATGTTAGGAAGACAGCAGAGCTAGCCACACAGTTCTTCATAAACCCTTCCAGCAGCCAGGCAAATGTTTCAGGATTAATACTAGCTGGTTCAGCTGACTTGAAGACAGAGCTAAGCCAGTCAGATATGTTTGATCCACGCCTCCAGGCGAAGATACTCAACGTGGTTGATGTTTCATATGGTGGAGAGAATGGTTTTAACCAGGCAATTGAGCTGTCTTCAGAGATTCTAGCCAATGTGAAGTTTATACAGGAAAAACGTTTGATTGGAAAGTATTTTGAGGAGATAAGCCAAGATACAGGGAAATATGTCTTCGGTGTTGATGATACCTTGAGGGCTTTAGAAATGGGTGCTGTTGAAACACTTATTGTGTGGGAAAGTTTGGAACTTAATAGGTTTGAGTTGAAGAATAATGCTACAGGTGAGACTCTTGTGAAGCACTTTAACAAGGAAGAAGAGGTTAAGCAGTCTAACTTCCATGATCCAGAAACTGGTGTTGACCTAGAGGTTCAAGATAAGATGTTACTGCTCGAATGGTTTGCAAATGAATACAAGAAGTTTGGTTGCACACTTGAGTTTGTCACGAACAAATCACAGGAGGGATCTCAGTTCTGCAGAGGGTTCGGTGGCATTGGTGGTATACTTCGTTACCAGCTTGATTTGAGGGTGTTTGATGAAGTATCCGATGATGAAGAAATGTTTGATGATTCTGACTAACAATCAATGAATCCTTGCATAATGCCAGTGCAGACAGAAGGACGACAGAACAATGAGAACGTCTGCACTGGTTCAGTGAGCAATGGTGCTCACTGTTGCTCTTCTCTTGCTGCATCAGAAGTTTCACAGAATACTTACTAAGGTTTCCTACTTTTTCCCCTTCCTTTATGTTGCACATCAATATTTAGTCATTAATTCTTGCTTTGCACATGCTAATGAGTGTTTTTCTTCTTTTCGACTTTAATTCTGAACTTGAAATTGCCACCTTGTTGATGAATTAGGAGGAGCTTGATATGGTGATTTCACAATAATTGGCGATGAAGCAACTGTTTCGGTTCGCTCGAGAGACAAAAAGGATCCTGTTTATCAGGTGGTTTGGGTGTGAGTTGAGATCATGCCCCTGCTGATGTAGGATTTGCATTTTAGCTCGAGTTCTCCACAGATGTTCAGTAGGTGCTACCCCAGCAACTACTGCTACTAGACTCTGGAGTCTGCAATTGCGTCTCTCTATCATATAGCTCTTATTTGGGATAATATCTATTCCCTACTTTGGTTTTCTTTTAATTGCCTTTGTTTCCATTGGATTTTGATGTCTCCAACATCATCCTGATAAAATGGATTATCTGGCTTTTATATGCTTACTATGAATGTATTACATTGGTAATCAAATAAATGAGATGCTATGATCATATTACTGCATTTGAATGATGTTACTTTGTTGTAACTACCATCCATTGATGTCTCTTTGTTGTAACTACCATCCAACGATCAAATGTGCGTGTGATCAGTGCATGTTCAAATCAGTTACATGGACGAATCGGAACTGTTTGAAAAGCTTGGGAAGTATGTTCTGCCCAGAAGTGGTAGAGGCTTCTATGCAATGAATCTACTGAAGATGATTGTAGAGGTTTTGTTGAATGACAAAGATTACAAGAATCTGGCTGAGAGATCCTGAAATCTCAGGACTAAAAGACAGGGGAAAGGGAGGAGTTGGAGTGGGGAGGAAGAGTGGAGGGGCAGAGATCTGGTAAACTTGGAACTGGAGCAAGTCGGGTCTTATTGAAGATGGCTGTCATTGCTTCACTCTCATAAAACAACTTAATTTTTGATGGTAAAACCAAGGACCGAAATGTCGCCTGGTGTCGCAGTGTCGGTGCCCGCAGTGTCGGCAACACAACCGACATTTTGGTCAACTTTTTGAGAAAAAATAAACAAAATCGATGATTTATGTGTAGCCGTGTGGGAGAGAGTTGAAGTAAAAGTTAAAAGGGGTTCGTTAGAGATTTTTGCAGAAAGAGAGAGGAGATGGTGCAAGTTAACATGTGTAGAGAGAGATCTAGAGATCGAGAGAAATCACGAGATCACATGGATGAGAGAGAGCACAAGATTAATGGCTTCTTTAGGTCACCGTCACGCCATAGTTTCCGGGCTTCCATTCTAAAAAAAAAAAAAAAGAAAAAAAAAAAGAAGAGATCGCATTCATTGGCCATAGCAGAGATATTTTAAATTTTTAGAAAGAACTATAGAAGAGATCGCATTCATTGGCCATAGCAGAGAAATTTTAGATTTAGATGAGAGAGAGATAGTAAATGTGATTTTTCAAATTTTGAATTTTAAAATTTTTCAATATTTTGAGAATTTATCATGATATATTGACCTTTTGGTGATATATCGCGATATTTAAACAATAGTCCTTGGATACCGTGGGTAAATTAAAAGGTAGCCCCTGTATATTTAGAGATTGGATCAAAACGTCAGGAGACAACTCTATAGTGGTATTAAGGTCTAGTTGCACGATCCAGAAAAGAATGTTGTATATTGAAGCATCCATTATAGGTATAAACTAGCAACAATGGTAAGAACGCTAGCTCACAAACTCTAGTAGGTACGAAGTTGATTAAAGAGGGAAGTTGAGAAGCGGAAGAAGCAAATACTAAAGCCACATTTTCACTTCACACATTGCACATTCCCTAAAATCAGATAACTACCATTGTCGAATGAACCAGGCCAACATATACTACTGATATTCCTTCCGATGCCAAAAACCCCTCTTTTGATCACAGAAAGAGAAGGTTTTTGTACTATAACCTGCCTGCTATCATTCCTCAGATTCAGCTGGCTTTACTTTTTGCTTTTGGGCTTTCAAACAGTAACTGAATCACCAACATCTGACATTAAAGGATCATAACCAATCTATAATTGAACATCCCTCCATGATTCTCTTGAGAACAGAGCTAAATAGCTTAAAACAAAGGAAATAGTGAAGCAGGAAAAATTTTCATTTGATACATCAACACACTCTGTATGAATATACTTACAAAAAGAATACGGAAAGAAACATCCTTCCAAGAGAATCTATCTATCTCTATCTATCTTCAATGCAGAAATTGAAGAAACAGTTTGCCGTTTCCTACATACAGAGGTTATATACGGGATCCAACACAACACAACACACCAATACGTATTTACGACCGACCGAACAAAACTGTATTTACAATCTCCAAATAAATATCATTCAATCAATCAATCACGCAATTCGACCTAAGTTTATCTTCAGGAGAACCGAACTTCAATGCTACAGTGATGTCCGAGAGGTTTTTCCTGTTGATCCTGGACGCGTGACGCCTATTCTGTATAGGGGCATTCGGTGCTTCAGGGCTTTCGAGTTCAAAATCCCTACTCAAAGTTCTCTTCGCCCGCGGTGTACTGTAAGCAAAGTGAGATTGCTTTGCTATTAAAGCCTGCCAAAAACCAAAACAAAGGATTAGCCACAATGCATCGGCAAGAAGAAATTTCAGAAGCAAAAACTGATTGTTTAGGGTTTTTTTTTGTTTTTTTTTAAATTGAACTTACAGCATCTTTGATTGACTTCGATACTAGAATAAGCCGCTTCAAATCATCATGATCCGCTGCAGATAATACACGGACCTAAACAAGATCAAATGGAGCTTGTTTGTTAAGCCACGAAACGAACTAAAATAAATACTACTCTACTGTAAATTGAGAAATGAGTTTTCAGTACTCACCAGAATATCCAGAGGCAAGGCTTCAAGGAAAGAATAGTCGTCACTGTCACTTGAACTCCTTTCTATAGCCCGATGATTTCTTTCTGGAGGTGTAGCTATACAATTTGAAACAACAATCCTTTTCTTCCCCATGGCTCCTGTACAGTGAACAAATCTCAATCCTTCTTCAATCTCATCTACACTTGAACCATTAAAGCCACTGCGCTTCGCATTAGAACGGCCGTGTTTCCCCAATGCCATTTCTCTCAACAATTTTACTTCTGTGTTTCTAATTGAATACGAATCAAACCAAAAACTCACCAACTGCTCGTTACGCAACTTTCTAACCTGCATTAAGTACAGCAATCAGAATCAACATCAGTCAATCATCAAATCACTAATCTAAAACCTTAATTAATAGCAGGAGTTTCCAAAAACCGATTGAATTCAAAAAGAAAAGACACCTAACACTTTAGGAAGATTCGAAACACAGAAGAACGAAAAAACCCTAATTGATTGTAATTCAAAAACCATTCCAGTATATCTATAATCGACTACGCTTACCTGAAGAGTCCTAAACTCACACGACAGTGATAACCAAATAACGAGTTCAACTCAGAGTCATGTTCTGTGAAAGGGAAAGTCTATCCTTATAAAGCCCACCTCTATAGAGATAAAATATCACCCCGTTTTATTCTATTTTTAAATGGAAGAAACTGGAATGCCCTGCTTTGTTCCAATCTACTGTGTCAGCGTGGAAACAGCTATGGTCTTTCTCATCATCTTTTCAAATGAGAACGCAACACGTGTTAAACTCCCAGCCGTTTGATATCTACTTTAGTCCTCGATGTGTACACGTTTCATTTTAATGGCCCAAGTGGTAGTTCCTAGAAGATTCCACCACGTGTTAGGTCTCTAATTGATTTGAGATCTTTATCCATCCGATCATTTTTACGCGTTGCAATTTTAAAAGCTTACGTGGCGGGCTGTTCCCCCTCCAAAAGCAAAATATAGCCGTTGGAGTTTACACACGAGTCGGTGAATAATTTTGTAGACCGAAAATTTCTGCGTTCAGGGGGAAAGTTCGTGGGGTTGAGGTGTTGCGTGGTCGGTTAAGTCGGCGGTTCAGTACTCTGCACTCTGCAGTTACTCCTTGTGAAATGGCAAATATACCCTTATATGCGGCTTGTCGGTTTCTTTTCAAACTAGTTTACCGACAAACCAAACTCGATCAAATAGAGAAGGAAGATTCCTTAGTAAACCTGCACTATTTTAATATGTTTATTGTATATTTTTTAAAGTCAATGGTCAATGTTGGTGGCAATGTAATGAGGAACGTTGAATCTAAGTAAATGGTCAGACATTACTTATAATGTTGCATATTTGGGGAATTTGGTCACCTACAAACTACAATGCACCAAATAATAGTTACCAAGAGTGGTCCAATCACTGTCTGCCATCTGGCATCTTAGATAAGGATCGATCGTCATCACTCCATCTATTTTAATCCTTAGATTTTTATTGCTCACCATAAAATACATGTGTTATTTAAATAATAAGTTTTTAATGTGTGCTTTCAACAGCATTCTATATTTCTATCATGGGAATGTCGTGTGCTGGAAGCTTCATAGAAGTTGTAGATTCTTTGTTTTCCTATGATGATGAGTTTCTAAGTTCATGCATCTAATAATATTTTAGTGAGTGCCCACGTGGACGCAGTCGCCAGGGAGGAGTTGATGACTATCACGTGTGGCAGCTCAGAGGAAGAATTATACCAGTTAGTTGGGGTTCTCTAAAGCCTTCATTGGTGCAGAAAATGATATTTTGGGGTAGATGATTTCGTTGGTCATATAGAGTGGAGCAATGTGGATGATTTTAGGGCATATTTGGTTACACGAGTCTGGAATTTTCAATAAATCTAGGGATTTCAAATCTATAGAGTCATAATTCATAAAATTAACTGTTTGGTTAATCTGAATCTGTAAATTTATCTTGAGAAACTGTTTGGTCAACGTAATTTTTGTGAATGTATAAATATTTAGCACTTTTATAGTAGGGGTGCAATCCAAAGATTTTCACCCCATACCCATAAATCTACATATTCATGTTTTTAGTGTAAAAAGATGAATCTCTAAATTTCATAAAACTAGAGATTTCTACAATCAAAAGGGTATAAATCTTGCATTCATGAATCCAGAGATTTGAAATCTTTGGATTCATGTAACCAAACAGATCCTTAACTTTCTCAGAGTGCATGTTATGATAATTGTATTTAGGATTCTACAGATTACCTCAATTTGTATGCATTCCCTTATAGTGATTCACCAAAGAGCAATGTTTTCAGATTTGGAGTCTCCCAAAAGAATCACATTATTGCCTGCTTAACCTATATATAGATAACACAATTATAAGTAAATTATAAAAATATATTAAAATAAAGTAGGGGCTAAAATTGTGGGAGAAAAACTTTAAAAAATCATGGAAGAAATTGTGGGAGAAATTATAGGGAAAAAAAAATATAGATTTGAAGTCTATTAACTAAATATGGAATAAACAATCAATTTATCATAAATTATTTTTAAAAAAATCAATAATTATGATTAGATATAATAATATTAATGGCAGAAATTTAAACATCCAACTAATAAAACTTAAAATTTAAATTGCCATTAATAGGAATCAAAACTTTATGAGAAAGATTAGGGATTAAAAAATAAAGTTAAATGATTATAATTAGATATGAAATTTTAGGAGCAAGTTAAGGATTGAAAAAAATATATCAATAATTATGATTAAATCTGATAAAATCAATGGCTGGATTGGTGTTATCCAAACAGTGGTAGTTTGACCAAGAGGGCCACCTTAGCCAAGGAATCTGCAATCCAGTTGCAAGACCTTGGAATAAAAAATAAAAAAAAACACAAGATACAAACTCTGTTTGAAGCTTATACATATCATGATAGATCTGAAGGATTTCACGATCTGGAGAGGAAGCATTAATTTGCTTAATCACGTCCAAACAATCAGATTCGATTATAATCTCTTTGACTCCACATCTAATGGCTTGGAGGAGACTCCCTCGAATAACAACTGCTTCTGCAACAAGTGCTGACTCACAGTTGATTCCTTCAGAAAAGGTTGTGATAAATTTACCTCTAAAATCACGGATGATACATCCCACTGCTCCTTTCTTTGAATCTTTGGACCATGCACCATCACAATTAATCTTAAAAATATGCTGAGATGGAGGAGACCATTTGCCAACATTTGAATCAGCCATTGATACTTGCTGCCATTTAAAACAAAAGGAGATTTAAATTGCTATTAGTAGAATAAAAATTTTAAGAGAAAGAAAGAACAACGAAATAAATAAATTAAAAAAAATGCTTTATAAAAATAATACTAGAAAAATCGTGAATGTGTGAGAGAGAAATAATTGGAGAAAGAGAGAGCTGAAAAAAAAAAAGAGAGAAAAAATAAGAATAAAAGAGGAGATTCAAGAGAGAATAAATATGAGTGAAAATATGATAGATATATAGGGAGAAATTCATAGATTGTGAGTTAGTTTTTAATTAGAATTTAACCTTTTATTCCTTAAAACTATGAGTTTAATGATAACATTAGATAATAAATTAAGAATGACCTTTTTAATTTTTAGAAGGGTCAAATAAGGTTAAAGTGTAGTTGAATGTGTGAGACTTTGAACATTCATTTTCAGATTTGTTAAATTAAATATGAATCATCCAATAACAATCCCATTTTTTCTCCTATTATTTATGAGTCTAGTTGGCGGTAACATCTTTTTCTTCTTCTTTCTTCTTCTTTGTTTATTCTCTAACATAGTTATTCTACAAATTCAACACTCTTCTTTCTCGATTTTTTTTCAAATATAGTTCTTCTACAGGAGCAACATAATTGATTTTTCAACATAATTATTGCAATCAAAGGAACAGAGGAAGAGATAGAGAGAACATAGATGAAAGAATTTTCAAAACAGATGGAGATGGAGAGGGAACAGAGGAAGAGATAGAGAAGGAACAGAAAAAGAAGAAATTTAACTGTTACTCTAACCACTACCTCCTTCCCGTAAAATAATTATAAAATAATTATATTTCACATGTAAAGTGAGAGAATTAAGCAGGAAAAATATAGGAATTAACCACTACCTCCGCCATTCGCCTTTCACTTTCAATTGTCTTAACCTCCATTGTATTTAAAAATGGAGTTTCCACAATTGAGTAAAGATTCATACGCCGATGTTGAATTTCTCCAAAGGTGCGTTTTGAGCTATGACACTAAATTGGTAGTATGAAACAAATCTTTGGATTTTTTGTGTGAATTTTCTTATGCACATGAGCTTCCATTCCCCAAACAACTCATACGAGCTCCATCCTTGAAAGCTTTAGGGCTCCACCTTGCATCTGCTGGAGCTCTCTTCCCTGTATATCATTTAAGTTCCTTGATGTCAGTGAGCTTCAATGGACAACCAAGGTTTTCCTTTTAAGCTGCCTTTGATGGCAATGCTTAACATTTTTCATATCATTTCATATATTATAAATTGTTTTCAGTGAAAAAGAACGTACCTTGTACGCCATTACAGACATTGGTTGTTCTGTGGTTGCAGGCTTCCCTAGCCTCTTTTGTAATGTGCATTCTACCCTCTCCTTTCACCTCATTCTTGTTTCTATAGTTACATGTGAACCGCCGCCTGTAAATGTCGAAGCTGTCATTGCTGGTACTTCGTCTTCCTCATTTATACTCTAAGATAACCTATGCAATGAGTTTGAATCTCGTTTGAGAGAGAATTCTTCCTCACTCAAATTAGTGAGTGGGAGATGTATATTAATATTATTTGAATTTGAATTATAACTTGTTTACAATCAAACTCTACAACTTATTGATACTTTAACTATAACTCAAATTCTTCTTGATCAGTTGCAGATAAGATCATTCGAGGATAGAGTTAGTTACGGTGGATTTGAATTTGAATTTGAATTTGGATTCAAATAGTTATCATTTACATTCTCCTGCAAGGTCATTGGTTGAGAATAGGTGGTGAGCTTGGATTTTAAAATTTTGAATATTGGAGCAGATAAGCCTTTGGTGAGAATGTCTGCGATTGGTCTCCTGTGGGAGCGAATCGGGAGCAAATCGGATTGAAAGATTTTTTGTGGCGACTTGTTCACGAACAAATGATAGTCAATCTCCATGTGTTTGGTTCGTGCATGAAAGACCGGATTAGCAACAAGGTAAGTAGGTCCAATATTATCGCAGTATAGAGTTGGTGCAGAAGTGACAACCCCAAGTTCAAGCAGTAGCTGACGTAACCATATCAACTCAATGGTAGCATTAGCAACCCCTTTGTACTCAGAGTCTATAGAGGAGCGGGGCACAATGGGTTGTTTCTTGGAACTCCAAGAGATCAAGTTAGGGCCCAAGTAGACACAGTAGCCACTTGTAGATCATCGATCAATAGTTAAACCGGCCTAGTCCGCGTCACTAAAGGCAGTGAGAGAAAGATTAGTTGTTGGCCGAAATAGAATTCCATGGGATGGGGTCTCTTTTAGATAACAAAGAATTCGCTTAACCGCAGCATAATCATCAATTGTAGGGCAATGCATATATTGACAAACCTTATTGATAGCAAATGCTATATCAGGGCGTGTGAGAGTCAAATACTAAAGGGCACCCAGTGTACTTCTATATTGGGGTGGATTATCATAGAGGGGAAGTTCCTCAGAGGTTGCTTTGGGGATGGAGGTCGGGATTGCTACTGATTTTTCTTCATGCATATTGGTCACTCGCAAAAGATTTGAAGAATATTTTGACTAGCAAAGATGTAAACCGTGAGATGAGCGAGTGACCTCGACGCCTAAAAAGTAGTTTAAGTCACTGAGATCTTTGATGGCGAATTCCTTGCCAATAGCTATAATGACAAAATTAACCTTGGAAGAACTACATTCACTGAGAACAATGTCGTCCACATATAAAAGAAGATAGATTGTTTGATGTGCTGAAGTACGAAAATATAGTGCTATATCAGATGAGGACTGTGAGAATCCCAAAGTGAGTAAATAACTGCCAAGCCGATGAGACCATGTCCTAGGGGCCTGTTTTAAACCATGCAAAGCTTTTTGAAGGTGACATACATAAGTAGGTCTCTCTGGATCAATGAAACCTTGTGGTTGAACCATGTAAACCTCTTCAAATAATTCACCATTTAAAAATGCATTTTGAACATCCAATTGGCGAATAGTCCATCCTTGGGCAACTGCTAGCGATAGAATCAAATGTATGGTAGTAGGTTTGACAATGGCACAAAAAATGTCGAACATAATCAATTTCTTCACGCTGATGAAATCCCTTGGCAACCAAATGAGCCTTATAACGTGAAACAGAGCTATCACTGTTTCGTTTGATTCTGTGAACCCATTTATTTCCAATCAAATTCATGTGGGGCTGATGATGAACTAGACTTCAAGTACCATTACGTAAGAGAGCATCAAATTCGTCACTCATAACAGGCCTCCATTTGGGGTCTTTACTGGCAGTGGTATATGAGGTGGGTTCTGTTTCAGGATTATCCACAAAAGAGGTGACTAGGAGGTTCAGTTCAGAGATGGGTTTGGGATGACCCGTTTTGGATCGGGTTTGCACATGGTAAGGTTGAGGTTGAGTTGATTGGGATGGTGCAGGAGAGTTATGGGCAAGGGTTTCGGGTGGGTTCTGGGCTAGGTTTTCAGGTGGGTTCTAGGCTAGGGTTTTGGGTGCAGTGAGAGGTTGAGATAGAGTTTTTGAAATTTCAAATTTTGAATTTGAATTTGAATTTCGACTGGGAAAGGAGAGTTCAAAATTTGAATTTGAATTCGAAGTTCGGGTGGGGTGGGAAAATAAAAAATTTGAATTTGAATTGGAATTTCGGGTGGGATGGGAGATTTCAAATTTTGAATTTGAATTTGAAAAGAGATTATCAGCTATAACTATGGTGGGAGTGGAGTGAGAGCGGGAACGGTGGTTAAAAGGTTGAGTTGCAAAGGAAAACTTG
This sequence comes from Hakea prostrata, assembly GCF_041222555.1. Classification (NCBI taxonomy): domain Eukaryota; kingdom Viridiplantae; phylum Streptophyta; class Magnoliopsida; order Proteales; family Proteaceae; genus Hakea; species Hakea prostrata. The sequence goes on from NC_142608.1 coordinate 9,020,114, forward strand.
GTTTAATAAAAAACTACATGTCTAGAGATGTAGGATCTGCTAAGAGTTAGATCATAACATATATACCCCTTGTGTGAGTTGTTGTATCCAAGAAAAATACATTGCCTGGAGCGATATTGCAGCTTGCTTTTGTTATAAGGCAGTAACCAAGGAAAACATGCACATCTGAAGATTATGAGAAATAAAAGATCTAGATCTTTGTGATATAACACCTGAAATGGAGATTTATTCCCAAGTATCGGTGTAGGCATTCTGTTAATGAAGAAGACGGCCGTTTCAAAGGCGGCCGTTGGCCAGAAAATAAGGGGGATTGAAGCACGAGCTATAAGAGCGAGGCCTGTTTCTACTATATGTCTATGCTTCCGTTCCGTTCTCCCATTCTATTTAGAAGTGTATGGGCATGAATACTAATGAGATATATCATTCTCTTTAAAAAAATGATCAAAATATTCATAATCCTTCGCACCATCAGATTGAAAAACTTGAATCTTGGAATAAAGACATTGGCTGCATAATAATAGAATTGCTTGAATACTGAAATTGCATTAGAACAACGTAGAAGTGGGAAAAGCCATGTAAATCTGTTGTAATACTGTAATCGCCAATGTAGAGCTGAGCCATTACCAATGTGAAGTTGATCAGTACCATGGTAAGGTATTGTTGTATCCATGTGGGTTACATTGGACGTAACATGATGAGTGGCACCTGAGTCAGGGTACCAAGAAGGATCAAATGAAGCCATGGGTGCTGCCAAGAAAGCTTCTGGAGAAGAATTCAGCTTGGAGGCATTGTCACCTGGTGCATAGTGAAAATAACATTGCACCGCTGTATGATTAGTTTTGTTGCAAATCTGACAAACAACCATAGGGGTAGGGAGGAGAGGTGGAAGATGTTTTGCATGTCGACCACGACTGGAGTAACCTCGAGCTCGTCCTCTACCATAGCTGTGAAAGGGGCCACGATATCGGTTAGTGGGTGTGGGGGGGGGGGGGGTTGATCTGGTGGATAGATTAACTTCTGATGAAGGCAAGTCAAGTTGTTGTCTTGTTTGATCTTTGAAGATTTCTTGATTCAGTAAAAGGCCTATGAAATCATCAAGGGGAAGAGGGTCAAGACCGGAGGTAATTGAGGTGGCAAAGGTTTCGTATTCATGGCCTACGCCACAAAGCATTGTGAAGATAATATCAACATAAAAAACTGAGTGAGCAACAGCAGCAAGATGATCAACAATAGATTTAATCTTCTAAACATACTCGGCCATAGAAGAGTGACCTTTGCGAATTTGCAAGAGTTGGTATTTCAATTGCATTATGCGGGCTTGAGATTGGGAGGCATAAGTCTGTTCAAGGGAATTCTAAGCAGCGTGGGATGTGGTGAGACCAACGATTTGAGAAAGAGAAAGAGCACTTTTAGAAAGGGAGGAGATGATCCAAGATAAGATCATCTGGTCTTGCTTGTGCCGTTGAGAATATGCATGGTTAGGAATGGAGGTTGATGTGGGTGATGTGTGGAGCGATTGGGTATGGTTTGAGGAGGAGCTGAATTTCGTTTGAGAGAATTATCGTATGATGGTCCTGCACATTAACTGAAACAAGGTCCCTCAGTGACAAGGTTTGGTCATGTTGTGTGTGTATATATATATATGGTATGTAAATTTTTTTGAGGGGTAGAGATTGTAAATATGGTATTCAAGTGTTATTAAGCTGAACTGCAGCCCATGCCCATTATACTAGGAAGAAACGAATTTTAGAACATACAGACTCCCCCAGATTGTGGCATAGCACTTAACCAGCTCTTAAATTCGTTTAGAGCTTATTTGGTTACATAAGTCTAGAGACTTCAACTCTATGAAGTCATAATTCATAAAATTAACTGTTTAGTTAACTTGAAGTGTGGAATAAAATCTATTTGGTCGACGTGATTTTTGTGAATGGGCAAATGTTTAGCGGTTTTATAGTAGTGTATAAATGAATCTTTTAGATTTCTTGAATCTACGGATTTTCACAACCAAATGAGTATAAATCTCGCATTCATGAATCCAGAGATTTCAAATCTCTAGATTCATGTAACCAAACAGACCCTTAAGTTTTGGCATCGAATAAGGATCAACAGATTGAGCATGGACCACATTACCTATCAAATTGTGGCGATCACAATTCCAAGCTCTTTATCAGTGAGAACTTCTGGGTTTTTTGAAATCTTCCAAGTGAATAAACTTACCTTTCAAGCCTCCAGAAAAGGGTTGCTAGAAACCATGTTCAAGGTCTAAGGAGGGGTTGATGGGAAATCAGAATGTCCTTTAACTTAGATTCTTCCAAGGCTTTGTAACAAATCTAAAAGAATAGCTCTTTCCGTCAAGGTTTTTAAGATTTATAGCATCAACTGCAGTTTTGGAGAGTCAACAATGGACTCCACAATCAATATCTTCGCAAGTACAAGGTGCCATACAGAAAAACCCTAACGGGACTTTAATCATAAAATCAGTAAGAGAGCAATTCAAGAGGAGTCCCTTACTGACTAGGTCATCAATAGGGACATACTGAAGATACAATGTCCTTCAGGGATGAGCGTTTAATTCCCCAGAGAGCAGTAAGTTGTGGCTTTCTGACATTGTGTGAACCAGTTTATAGACAAAGCTATATTAACCTACCTGGGTACCTCTCAATGGCAAAGCTTATCCACCCTTCCAAGCAAGATCTGAACAAGTCCATAATTTCGTAAACCACAGCCAAAACTGATTTTCTGAAAACTGAAGGTTTGAAGTTCAAATCGACAAGTTGATGAATTTCCGGTGTTTGATTCAGACCTTCCTTACCAAACCCGTAAGGGGAGGTCTCATTGAAATCCCAGAAGGGTTAGAAAGCAATAGGGGTGCAAGTTTGGCCCTGGCGGCCCTAACCCGCCCTAAGCCCGCCCTGAGCCCGAATAGGGCTTGGGCTAAAGATTTTGGCCCTAAGGGCGGGTTAGGGCCAAAATATTCTGGCCCTGAACTAGGGCCAAGGGCGGGCCTGGGATTACTCTCTGGCCCGCCCAGCCCGTCCCCGGCCCGTCCCCGATTTTTAGCCCCGACCCAAGCCCCGATTTTGGCACCGATCTTAGCCTTGATTTTAGCCCCGATCTTGACCCCGACCCATGCCCCGATTTTGGCCCCGACCTGAGCCCCGATTTTGGCCCCGATTTTGGCCCCGATCTTGACCTTGACCCAGCCCCGATTTTGGCCCTGATCTTGGCCCTGATCCTAGCCCTGATTTTGGCCCTGATCTTGGCCCTGAACCTGATCCTGGCCCTGATTTGAGTCTAAAGACTCTGGACCCTCCACCCACATTGAGAGGAATTAATTGTAATACATATAGGTGGATACTTGACACGTGTCAAATTTTAAAAACATGATCATGTTTTGTAGAAAATTAATAAAAATAAACTATAACCTCATTACCAATGTAATAAGCATCTATTTGATTTTGCCCTCTCCCCCCCCCTTTTGCCCCTAACTTATATTATTTGCGTGATCAGCCCAATTTTACCCTGATCTTCATACTAACTTGTTGAGCTCTGATCTTGATATTTACTTTTCTTTCTTAATTTCTCTTTTTTATTTTTTTGGTTTTTTTTTCCACGTCTTGGGTTTGTTTGCGGATATATATTATAATAATAAACTATAGAATTAGTACTCATCTATCCCTACTTCTCTCTGGATATCTAACAAATTTTGATATCCGCAGTCTTGCTACTCATTTTTTTGGGATATTTATTGTCCCCTTTACTTTGATTATATTCCCCCCCCCTTTTTTTTCCCCCCCCTCTTTTTAGCATTAATTTTGATGTCTATTTGCCGTGGGAACCACATACTTATGATTGTTGAAACTTTCACATTCCACTTAAATTTTTCATAATCACCATGATGGAAGTTTAAGATCTAATTGATAGAAAATTTGGTAACATACATAATGGTGAGCATATATTATGTGATTTTTAATTTTCAGCTTTGAATTAAATTTGATATTTCTTAATATTTTAGTTTCTATTTAATTACATCTTTCCTTTATTTGGTGATTTATTTTTAGAAAAAAAAAATCACATCTTTCCTTAATTTGGTGGTTTCTTTTTTAAAAAGAAAAGTGAAATTAAAGTTAATTTTTTTCCTATTAAGGGTAGTATTATAACTTGAAAAAAGAGCAAATAAGTATAAAGATAATTGCAAGGTTATTTTTGGGATTTTGAAAAAATATATAGATGCCACATCATCAGTAAACTGACGGAGCTTAACGGTAGGGAGGCATTAGTAATTGTTGACAAAGTTAAAGGTTGGAATAGTAATTTTAAAAAGTACAGGGGATAAATTAGTAATAAAATCAAAGTACAAGGGGGCAATAGTAATTATCCATTTTCTTTAACTATGAAAAAAATACTTTTTTTTTTGTTGAATACTAAATTATTGTCGATTTACTTGTTAACAAGATTTTGAATATGTCAATTTATTGAACAGTTGTGAATGAAGAGAGAGAGAGAGAGAGAGAGAGCAAATTAAAAACCCTAGAAATTTGGATTTCTCTATTTCTCTAAAATCTAAATGGAGAGAGAGAGAGCAAATTAAAAAACCCTAGAAATTTGGATTTCTCTATTTCTCTAAAATCTAAATGGGTATAAATAGTTAAATACATATTGAATCTAAGTTTTGGATTATTTGTTGACATCTTTAATATTTTATTTTCCAGAATTGAGTTTGGAATTTAAGTATTTAATTACTTTAATATGTATTTTAATTACTACCTGTCTTACATTTGATATTTACGACCAAAAATATGGCCAATTAAAGCTAGGGACAAGGCCAATTAGGGCCTGGGCCAATCAGGGTCAGGGCCAATCAGGGCCAGGGACAGGGCCAATCAGGGTCAGGGCCAATCAGGGCCAGGGACAGGGCCAATTAGGGCCAGGGATAGGGCCAGGGCCAGGGCCAATTAGGGCCAATTAGGGCCAATCAGGGCCAATCAAAGCCAACCCATCCCGACCCGGCCCAATTAGGGCCAATTAGGGCGGGAATGGGCTTGGCTTGGCCCTGTAGGGCTTAGGGCCAGGGACAATAATTATTGGCCCTGAACTAGGGCCAGGGCAGGAATGGGCTCAAATTATACCATATAGGGCTGGGCTTGGGATTGCAAAAGCCCGGCCCAGCCCGACCCAGTTGCAGCCCTAGAAAGCATAGGGGTTCATTTTTCAGATAGAATGCTCATTTCTGTTGCATCTTTGTTTCCACTTTCCAGAGCAATGTGGTACATGGATAATGTCTTCCGAGAACTCTATGATTAAATCTTCTATCATCATAGTCTTCCTCCTTTGCTGGGAGTCAAAACGAAGCTGAGAACTGCTTTGGGCAAGATCTGGAAGAACTGTTACAGTTAATTGCTGCAGAACGCTCATGCAGAAAACAAGAAAACATGGAGACTAAAAGACAGTCTAGCTAGCATTTTTCCAACCTAAATAAATTTCACCCCTCACAAATTTCCGAAACAAGTTGGCAGTGCCACAAGGACACCCATTTAAAATGCATTCAATATCTTAACGAATTTCGTCTCAGTGGAGAGTTAATTTTGCCACAAACCATGAGACAAAAAGACATCATACAAGCTATTCAGTATATCATGGGAAATAGCAAATATACAGCCGATGAATTGGTTGTATTTATATACACAGTATTAATCAAGATGGGAATAGCCAAAAAGAGTACTACACTATGGGATACAAACAAGTTAATCAAGATGTTCCAAAGATGCATACATGATGTGGCATGCATCAGGAGCTCTGGTTCAATTCACATTCAGAATCAGTGTGGACATCTCTACAGAAGCTATCAGCACCATTCTCTGCCATTGAAGCACAAGAAAACCCCCAAACAGAGGCACAGTTTTCCTCAGCTGCATAAAATGTAACCACACGAATTAACAACCAGAAAACCGTTTTATGGTATGCCAGCAATGTTAATCAATATATCTCCAAAGTTTGGGAAGGAAAAAATAATGATAACAAAGCAAAGGAACACAAAATAATTACTCATTAAAACAGTATTTATATAACGAAGACACTCGGCCACTCAGGAAATAGATAAAATTTGAGAACATGAATAAAAGCTGCACATCAATCCAATGAAGACAGACTAGCAATGTCAATAGTTACTCACAAGGCAACAGTAAAACACCAATGGTTGATAAAAACATTTACAAGTGAAACCTTAGGGCATAAAGCATGCATTTACATACATAGAATGGGGCTGCCTTAAGTATTTTTTTGTTATTTGTAGGTTTTAGGATTAATTATGAGCTTAGAGACCATTCTGGACTATCAAGAGTCAAATCTGCAAATTTTACACAAAAAGTGGCCTGCTTTCTTTTCATGGCTGTGAAGAGTGTTTAAATTGGAGCAAAATGGATGTGACACGTTAAAAGTCAACGTTGATTTTGGCACCCAACATGCAAAGATACAAAAAATGGGCAGAAAAATGAGCTAAAATGCAAGCATAGACCAGTTTACTTTTTTCAAGGGTATATACTCGGCATCAAATAAGACAATTACAGTCAAGGACCAAATGGAAAGAACGCTAAAACACCGAATGGTGAAGAAGGAATTTGAGTCGAACTTAACATACACGTAAAGTGGGCTAAAAGGAAAGATTCAACCAAAGGATATTCCACAATATAAGAGAGGAAGCAAAAATAGGAACCAAAAAGAAAAATTAAAAATAAGAAAAGTCTCTCTCACTCTCTCTTTCTTTTCCTTCTCTCTTGTTCCACCTCTTTTATTTCAAATACGTATATAAATTTTATTTTCCTCCCATTCTCCTCCCCTCTTCCCCTTTTCCTTTCTTTCCAATATCCTCTAAATCGATCTTCTTTTCTTTATTTATATTCCATGTCCCATTATTCCACAATTTTCCCATATTTCTTTCCAAATTCTCTCTCCTCCAACCCTTTTTCGATATATACACCCTCCTTCTCTTGAACTAAACTCTTACTCCCCTCGTGAGATTAAACTCTCTTTCTATAGTTTAAGACTCCCTTGGCCTTGTTTATTTTCTATTAAGCATTAAACACATTGTTTAGGAATTGATCTATTTAAATCCAATTTCAATTGATGCAGAAAGTTTTCTTCTTTGTATTGGATCCAAGCATCGCATAATCTTTTTGTGTAATTAATGCAAGTCCTTGACAGCATCCCTTTCGAGCGCTGTGTATCTCCAAGATTTGTTTAATCTAGACCTAGGAACTCCAGAGTTGGACCATTTGGTGTATTTCGGATCTGGTATTTAGGGCTGGTACTATTTCTAATAAACTACATTTCTAATTCAAAGATTGAAGTACCCTTCAGTAGTCTTCTCATCCCATTCAATAACTCATCTTCAATGGCTTCACAAGTTATCTGAACCAAATGTCACAAAACCTGAAAAAGAAAAAAATGACTCCAGGATTTACTTCCTAAATAAAAAAAACATGTTTAATTCACTGAATCCTTTATGAAGTTGGAACTGCTGCAATCGAAAGCGAGCTCTGGAAGACCAAAACTAGGATTCCATTTTTTCTTGGTAAAAACAAAAACTATAATTCACTAGTGAACCACATTAACGACATAACATGTCAACACACCCAAACCAACACTGGAGTTTCCACGATCAGTCTTCAAGAATCTCAAAAAACATGTAGAGAAAAAAGACTGAACAAGATTTGTCATGAAAAGGAACTTTAGGTCCAATTATGTTGTTAATATCCAACTGGTAAGAACATCCAAGAGAATTGTCCAACGATGCTAGTTGAGAACGTACCTGTCAATCTCAAGTCGTCGTCATAACCATCTGGCATGACAAATCTACGATGCCCTGATGATGAAGCAGCCAGTGGTAGAAAGGGGTGGAAACAGAAACTATTGACAGTATCTAGAGAGTAGGCAAGTAAACCAGTTGTTAAGGGGTATCCAAGTATATATCTGCTAGAAAAAAAGAATTTTTTGGCAAGTACAATGGAAGAAAAAAAACAACAATAATAAAAAGTAGTGAGTTTTCCTGGCGTTTGGTAATGAAATAGATTTACCAGATGCAGCCTGAAAGCTTGCTACCCATTGTCCAGTCTGAAGGTCATAAATGTGAACCTGACCATCCTAAAACAAAAAGTAGCAGAGTTGAATTGATTAAGTCAACTATATAGTCCAATTAAAGGAAATTGGATAGAAGCCTACCTGCCCCCCTGTACCAAGATGCCTACCACAGGGTTCAATGTCAAACAATATCCGCTGGTTCGTATACTCCGATGATCTGTACAACCTGATTGGAGGTTCCAATCAGCAACTGCACACTTGTATTTTTTTAAGCACCAAGATCATTTTGTTCAAAAAAGTGACCATAAGAAAATTGAACATACTAGTGTGCCGTGCAAGTAAAGGTTGTAAAGTCAACTTATGAGATTATAAATTGTAGGTGCAGCAGTAGTTGTCACTGTCAGGCGAACGTTGGATCTAGAGATCTTGGTGGTTATATAGTATTCTTTTCCTGATAAGTAATCATTTATAGAGGAACATTAGATAAGGATGCAATTCTCCTATAACCCCCAAACAAAGTTTAGGGTTTTTTTTTATGGGGGAAGGGAGACAACCCTATCAAGGCATAACTAGCATAACCAGTATTCCAAATAGGAAGACGCTTTGAACTAAATCCTCAAGCCCTCCCAGGGAAATGAAGAGTTTCCCAACCCACTGTAATTGGTTTTGTCTCAGCTGTACCCCTGGCATGTGATCTGCTGGCTGATTTAGTTATCTCCATACATGTCTAAATTCCTTATCATGTAGCATCGCTTCCACCTGTAGTATCCTTCCTTTATGGCCTGAGCTCTCCACGGCCCTTGAGCCATTGATTATATCAACTGCCACCTTTGAATCTGATATCTCTTCACAAGCTGGAACTTGAACATGTAATATTCCATCTCAACACTTCATTCTTATATGAGGAAAGAAGCAGCAGTTTGGTCAAACTAATTGACCAACTACATTAGTCAACAGACAATGTACAACAAAGCCAAGAACTGGAATGTTCCCACAACATTCCTTCTTTGTGCAGATCTAGATCAAACAGTACCAAGAACTCATACTTTAGTTATTCTCCCATCCTCCATACAGATATAGCACATATTTCAACAACACAATAAGAGGACAAATAAAAGGAGACAGTTGAAAGATGTTCTTTAAACTTCTCTCCAACCAAAACATTACTCCACTAAATGTGCTTGTGGTGTAGCTCCAAAGGATGAGGGCTTGACTTCCAGGATCAATTTATGGATCAACAGGCAAAATTAGGATTTCTCAAAACCCTGCGGTTGGAGTGTCAGGGGTTGTTAAGGGGTTTTAGGGCTTGAAAAGAGGGTAATTAGAGTTCAGTTATAGAGTAGAGGCTTAGGGTTGATGAAAACCTAAATCTGAACCTTGGATATGACACTAGCCAATACGTATCCGTATAATACAACCGACGATATATCCCTCTTTTTTTATAGGGCACAAATTGGATGCATTAAAAGGTATTGGCCAATACAATAGAATAATCGATACAAGATGACACGTCTCTTAAAATTACCTGACCGATACGATACTCCATACCGATACTTTAAACCTTGGTCCAGCTATTCTTCTTCAGCATCTAGAAGTGGACACATGACTTCATTTTTAACGTGTTGGTGGCTGGTGCCAAAGATGGCAATTCCTTTCTTTCAAGGACAGTCTTTGGCACGGTGTCCTTGCTGATGGCAGTAGAACACTCATCTGGCTGCCACTGCTGATGTAGAGCATTTTCCCTTGTAGTCTGTCCTCGGAGGATTAGTATTTCCTGGAGAAATTTTGGAGGCGGAGGCAAATGTGAATGGTTTGGTAGGTGGTGGATTCCTCTAGTAGTCAAAACCCTAATTGTTGTATCTCCTCCAGTCATATCCACCAAAGTAGTAAGACTTGATGAACTCCTCCAGGTGGGTTGTGAGTGATGATGAGGTCCTCCATGTAGCCTTTCTTCACCTTCAACCTGTCATGCAAGGGATTCTCATACCTGGATTTTCTGGTATGACCAAACCTGTTTCTTTCTTCACTGTAACCATCTTCCCTGTACCTCTGTTGATTTCTACTAGTTTCTCCACAAAGAGGGAATGACTCTTAAGGGAATTTACTCACGGGGTGGAGGAAGAGGCAATTCTTCTTCACATGGCTGTTTTAGTTGATCCATCCTAGTTGACATACCTTGTACATGTACTAGCACACTTGCTAGGGCAAATGTATATTCTCTAAGGCTTTAGCTCTTGCTGACTCATCCATAGCTCTGAAACCACTTGGTAGCCCCAAAGGATGAGGACCAGCTTTCAGGATCAATTAATGAATCAACAGGCAAAATTAGGATTTCTCAAAACCATGCCGGCAGGGTTTTAGGTTTGAAAAGAGGGTAATAAGGGTTCAGTTACAATGTAAAGGCTTAAGGTTGATGAAAACCTAAATCTGAACCTTGATATTGTGATGTCAAACTTAAATTTTAGACTTGGTCTATATGCACTACAACATGAGTTTGAGGCTCCACCAAATACAGATAGGCTTAAGGACAACGGGCAAAGGGATACCATTGATCTAGACGATGCCTCTCAGGTGGACTTTGATGATGATGACCTATTGTGGATTGGGTGAGGAACAAAGGTGAACCACTACTGGATCGGCCTAGAGGGAGGCTTGACCCTACTATAGCTCAAGAGCCGAGATTGATGTAGATGAGTTCATGGCAAATAAGGGTCGGGTACATGCTCGAGAGGCAACGGGTGTTCCTCTCAAGGAGGTGGAGCTAATGTCGCTGATGAGGATTGATCCATGCATGGTAGAAGATCTCGCTCTTGAGCGAGATCTCACCACCTTGAAAAACCGAGATCTCAACCATCTCGGTGAGAACTCGGTCGAGATATACAATTTTTTGGTGTCAACTCGGTGGCCCATCTCGGTGGGGGGTTTTAGGGTCTCAATTGAGTTGAACTTAGTATTTAGCTTATTATAGGCATTTTGAACACATTGGTGGCCTTGGATTTGTCAAAAAACAACCCTATATATGATTTCTAAGTCTACCCATAGTGTGAAACCGAAATGTTGTAGGATTAAGAAATGTAATGTTATACAACATATAATATAGAACCTTTTAAGGCATATAAATGAAAAGCAAATTGTATCAAATGCATCAAGTAACCTAAATGTTATTAAAATTTCATCCATATGAGTATCACAATCTCAATTTTCAAGAATAGAATAATAAAGTTATACAACCATTAGAAGTTCTATATAAATCATTAAATCATAAGTTCATAAGACAAGCAGAGAATGATGGATCTTCCTTCGATGTTGTAGATGTGGAGTAGTTGCAAGTGAAAATCAAGCCGAAATCCACAAAAAAAGGCAAAAATTGAGAGTTCCAGCGAGATCCAAGGTGAGATATCTCAATTCTCTGCTCTCGACCTCCATCCCGTCTCACCTATGTGAAAAAACAAGATATCTCGCGAGATCTCCCACTGTGGATCCATGGATCCGGGTGATGACAATGAGAATGAGGCTTAGCCTATTATTCTTGGACAAGATCTAAACAAGACCCAACCTCCTAGTCAGGTCAAGGACTCATATAAGGGATGATAGTGGAGACTCCGCTACTACAAGAGCTGAGACTAGTAGTGCTGGAGGCACTCATGGTGATGATGGTAATGACGGTGCTGGTGCTGGTGGTGGAGTCCAAAGCATCATGTAGTGCCGGATCCTAAGTCCTCAAGCCCCACACTCTCTCTCTATCAAAATTTTCACATGATAAATAAAATCAAGACTACAAATCATTTTTTTTTTTTAAATAAAAACCTAATTTTTTTCAACATATTAAATTAGAAGTCTACAATGACTTTCATTGGAGTTGGGGGGGGGGGGGGAGAAAAATCTACTCATTACTAAACCAAATATTTTACAAATGTTTTCAAAAGAAACTTCGCATAGCAATATAAAACACCTCTGAACGTTTAAAAAATAAAAGAGAAACAGATAATTTATTGTTGGCCCTTTTCATGTTCACCTCTTAAAAGTCCATCTCTATATCCTTTTCTCAGATGTATCCGTTTGATTAATTAAATATGATGGCTACCTCTCTTTTTAGTAACTCATTTTTATTGAATAGCAGATTCTATAAACAAAAAACTGGACGAAAAAGTTATTAAATTGCAATTATGTGTATTAATTAAAAAACTCTCCCACACATTGTACATCCTCATGGAGAAAAGGATTGCAAGGAAGAACAAAAAAGCGAAGGGAAAACTAAATAATGATGTTAGAAAAGGAAAAAAATCACACAATCACTTTTAGTAGGTTTTTAAAAACAAGAAAGGTGTGAAAGAGGGATACAAATCCTCTACGGACTTGCATGGGTGCTTCTTGTGCTTCCAGCCACAGGGTTGCAGCCAATCATACCCATCAAATCTCCACCATTATTTTGAGCATCACTTAAAATTATTAAACCAGGCCTGTAGCTCAAACCAATGGTTTAACAAATTAAATCCTTGGAATCAAACAAAATAGGGATCTTTCGCAGACAATTAGGTTTAGATTCCAATGGACTAACTCAAAGTAGGGGAGTCTATTCCTATTCTTCCAACCCGATCAATTGGAACTGTCAACCAAGAAGGCCTCATGACTACCAGTACTATGGGAGATTCTTTGCCATAGAATCAAACAAGGGACAGACATCATCCTCTTGTACAATTTATCTTTATTTACCACAAAAGAAAAAAGGAACAAATGAACTCAATCTTCTTAAAATTCAAATATAACCAACAAATACGCTAATTCAACGCTTAAGAGTTTCTCCCCCCGGCATCCAATTTGTGGGTTCTTAGAAGCTGCCTTATTTGTTTTTGGTTCCTAATTCCTATTAATACAAACTTAATCAAGAATAAAAAATAACAAAAAGGTGACAGTAATAAGTGATGTCAGGAAGAGAATTACACTTACTTGTACACGATGCCAGTTGTATTGCGCACATCCCAGCAGTATATATAGGGATCCTTGAAAAAACATGAAAAGCTGTGTTAGCAAGAATTCGTGCAGAGACCAAGTGAAATACCAATCTTTTTGTTACCAATGAAAGGAAAATAATTAGGATAAGCTGCAAAGAATGGCAAATCATGAAGGAGACATTCGCAGATCAGTCAAAACTCAAAACTAAAAACTAATGTACAGCCAAAGATTAATCTAATTTGTTGGCAATACAAATCTATAGAATTCTATCATATACTTTATTGTCAATACGAAACTATAGAATACTTTATATTGTAGCATCTTATTTACCAGGGAGCTCTAGGAAAACACTGGTAGTAAAAGGGTGCTTCATGTGGAGAAGTTTTCCAAATAACCAGTGTTAATTAAGAACAGAGCTAAAAGAGAGCTGAAAGGAAGGAGAAGGGGAGAAATTGAGAGAGATTTCGGACACCTAACTTCCGTTGTGAGGAACTCAAAGACCCAACATTTTATTTATAGGAAAAAAACAAAGGAGAATGATAGGACCCTCTCAATCTTGGTTCTTAATCCAATCGATAGCTTACTGACAACAATGAATGACTACAGCTTCAATACAAACAGCAACATATAACTCTGTTCTTTCTTTTCTTTCAATATCTCTGTTAAACTTCAATAACAGAAACCTATGAATTCAGAATAGCATAACAGAAGAATACTCAGAACAGCATAACAGCAACTCTGATATGGATATAGCTGCTGAATTAAGATTGATTATACTACTGATAAACTCTTCTGAAATAAGATAAAACTAACTAAGACTCAGATCAGCTAGAACAGCCGATGGCTAGCTAATTCCTCCCAGAGGTCTTCCCTCTCCCACAAGCACTTGCTTGTATCTTTTCTCCTCTCCCATCTCTCTCTCACTCTCTGGATATATTCCCCCCCTCCAGTCTGCGTAAAAACTCTAACAAACTCTTACTCTCTTAACCAATGTTCTTTTGCCACCTGGATGTCATTTCTGTCCCTCTGCCCATAACAGAATAGTGATGGCAGTCCACTAAGTGATTGCCACTTGTCCTCTCCCTTTCCCTTGTTGCGAGTGTTGCTGTATTCTCCCCTGCACCAGCTGCTACTGCTGTCTTCTCCCTCTTATTTCTACCTTTGTACACCTTGGTTATTAAGGGCCTATCAGAGAATTACACCCGAAAATGCCCAACCCGTAGGTTAGTCGTTGGGGTCTTGCAGCAAAGAAGTCCATCCTTCAGCCTAAAAAATGATTACAGCTGTCTTCTCAGAAAGAAGATCTTAGCCCTTCCCCTGGGACAAGTAGTTCTGGCCAAGTCTTTCTACCAGCTCCTTATTCAAGAAAGTACCCCTTAACAGTTTTGAAAGCATTGCAAGGTACCAGTGCATGGTCCAGTCGAGACAGATCCACCTGAAATAGAAGTGAAGATGCCATCTAATCTTCTGAATGGTTCATTTTTCGCATCTTAGCTAAAAGCGCAAGCTGACTGAAACAAGTAATTGATTCAATTCTTGCTTCATTGTCAGGGCCAAGTGAGGAGGGAGTACAGCAAGTGAAGGCCTCCCTGCCCTTGAAAGGAGGCTGAATGATGTCCGCAAGTACTTGATTTTAGTGAGAGACCATCGATGTGTACATACATAGGGAACTGGGTTACCAAGTCGCAATTAGAATAACAGGAGTTCACTGGGTCCTTCTATCTTATATAGTAGACTGAAGAGCTGACTTTTTTCCAACAAAGAGAGGAACTTTCGATTCGAACAGAGATATGTCGGAAAAGAGTAATGTGACTAGTCGGTTACCATTGACTGATTCCGGCTCAAGAGCCAGATTACACCATCCAATAACCCTATAAGGCCTCTATAAGCTACCTAAAGCAAGCTAGAGTCATAAATCTATTCCTAATTTGCCTTAAGGATCCCCCTCAAGTTGGAGAATAAACATTAAACATTCCCAACTTGTTACAAATATAATTCACTCTTTCAGCCCCTAAAGATTTTGCAAATAAATCAGTCAGCTTTCTCCAATTCGAACATGACAAGAAGGGATCAGTCTTTGTTGCAGCTTCTCATGGAAGTCCACTTCAATATGTTTCGTAAGCTCATGAAAGATAGGATTGGGCACCATGTGAATAGTAGTAGCATGATTATCACACCACAGAGACATAAGAGACTTATAAAGAATGAACAAAGCCAAGCTCCTCAAGAACTACCTAATCTGCATCAGCTCACAAGTGACAAGTCCTACAGCTCAATACTCTTAACCCTACACGGGATCGGCCAACCACTACTTGCTACTTACTCTTCCAAGACACAAGATTCCCTCCAACCAAGGTACAATAGCCTATGTAGACCTCCTATCAATAAGTGAACCATCACCTAAACAACATCAGAAAATCCTTCGGTTCTCTTGTGACAACGATCTACGTAGAGGAACCCATGACCAAAGGCTCTCTTAAGATACCTCAATATGTCCCCAACTGCATCCAAATGAGTAGTTTGATGACCAAAAAAAAGCTAATTACAACATTGACGAAAAAGGCAATATCAAGGCAAGTCATGGAGAAAATTTCGGTCGAAACCTAAGTTTTGGCCAAGCAAAAACTGAAATTTTCAGGTTTCGACCAAAATTTCAGTGGAAACCTAGTACCCTTTTTTTTTTTTTTAATTTCAACCCTAGGTTTCAGGCCTTATATGACCTCCATTTCATTTGATTTCCCGCCTTCTACCTATTTGAAGCATAACAAACATAATGGAAATAGTATTTTTGTGCCAAAAAGACCACTCAAAAGTTATCATTCAAGTATACTAACAAATGATTGGTTCCGACAAGTACAAATTGTATTGCATACCTGCATAGAATTATCAGCATACATGAAGTGTTTGATAGACAGATAGAATGGTTATATATACAACAAGTCAACAAAATACAATGACCAACTAGATCAAGTGATGGTGTCTCACATGTATTAAGTTCAAGCCCATACATCATGTATACATATGTGTTTTGAAATTTAGAAAATTGTTTTTAAGATCAAAAAATTAAAAAAATAATTGAAATAATCAAAATATAAGTTTAACACAATCACATATCAAAAACTAAACCTAAATTAATTTCAAAGCAATAGAAGATCATTTAAGGCTTGAAGAAAACAAAAATGAAAAAATGGAATTTGGAACTGTTGGGTATGGCTCATACTTCCATTCTGTTGCCAACAAGTTTCCTTTGTAGTTTGGGTTTAAGCCCATGAATAACTATCATGGGCTTAAAAGATGTTTGAAGGTAAAAAAGGAGCAAAAGAGGTGTTTGAAGGCAAAGTAGTTGTGGAAATTAGGTGAAAATGGGATAGGAATTAACAAAAACCAGGGAAAAGCAAGTTTTAGTGTTGAAACATGAAAAATTTGGTCGAAACTTGCGAAATGGTGGAAATTTCCAAAATTTCGGTCAAAACTTTGAACTTTCAGGAAATCCTTGGAGTTTCATTCGTTTTCAAACTTTGCGGATATTTCGGTCAAAATTTCGGTAATTTCAACCGAAATTATTTCCATGAGTCAAGTCATAGCCAAATAAATAAGTTTTCCTACCAACCTTCGATACTTCTCTGGATCATGAAGAGTTATTCCATCTTCATGCATAGGTTTTAAATTTGGATCCGTTGGGGTATCCAAAGGCTTTGAACCAAGCATGCCTATTCTAATGGTAAATTAATCACAAACTTTTGTGATAATTGATAAAACGATCCTTTCTTGGACTGAGCCACTTCTATAACCTAGAAATACTTGAGTCTTCCCAAGTCTTTGGTCTAAATTGTTTATGCAAATAAGTCTTCAACGCATCAATGCCAGCTAAATCATCTTTAATAATGATAATGTTGTCCACATACACAACAAGAACTATCTTCCTTGTACTACACTGGCTGAAAAAAACACTAAGTGATCACTCACACAGCAAGTCAAACCAAAAATATGTAACCACAGAAGAAAAAAAAAACCAGCAAACCATGGATGTGGTGACTGTTTTAGCTCAGACAATGACTTCTTCAGGTGACATACTAAATTGTTCTCCCCCAGAGCAACAAACCCAGGAGGTTGCTCTATAGAGTTGGTTTGGGAGTTGCTCCCATAAGTGATAAACTTCGGGAATGTCATTTGAGGTGGCACGGCCATGTTCAACGGAGACCTATAAATGTCCCTGTACTGAGAAATGATATAATCCGATTGAAGGAACTAGAAGAGCTAGGGGTAGACCTAAAATAACCTTAAGTGAAATGGTAAGAAAGGATATGCATAGCTTAGGCCTTGTATCTAGCATGGCCTCAAACCAAATTGATTGGAAGGCAAGAATCCATGTAGTCGACCCCATTTAGTTGGGTTAAGGCTTATTGTTGCTTGTTGTTGCAAATATGGATATTATGTAAGAGAATACCAAAATTTTTATTAAATGCAACAATAAATACAAGAAAGTAGAATTCAATATACAAGTAGAAGTGTAAAACTCAATACTTGGTTAAAAATTACAATGAATGATGTATAACAATAAATGAATCAATTACAATGAATGAATGAATGATGCATCATATAAGATATCAAGTCCACAATAACAAATATACAACATGAGCGAGACCTAGTCTAGTCTAATAGAAGTGGTGTCAGCCTTAATCCATCCACTGAGTCATAAAGTACTCCGAATAATGGAGATAACCAGGCCATGACATGGTACAGACAAAGTTATCCATGTAATCCGTTGCTGCCCTTTTATAGGTAGCATCATCAACATAACGTAGATATCCTACCCTAAAGAATGTGTAGTACGGCCATGGACTATAACTGGGTTGCAGAACTAGCATAACTAGCTATGCTAGTCTTGATGGATATCCAAAGATGGAGTCCATAAATGATGCACCTGATCCACCCCCGACGAAATAGGAATTGAAATGTTTGTGATTCTTCAGTATATTATTCAGAACTTTACAATCAATATATACACAGCTGCTATCTATGAAATAGGAAAGAAACTATACAACTGCCATCTACAGAATAGGAAGATATCCTATACAGCTACTATCTACAGAATAGGAAAAAATATCCTACCTAGAAGATTAGAATAAATGAGAAATCTACCTAGAATAGAATATTACAATCAATGAGAAATCTACCTAGAATAGAAGATTATAAACAATGAGAAATCTACCTAGAATAGAAGATTGCAATAATAAGAAAAATACTTGTAATAGAATATTACAATCTGATCTACTTAGATTAAAGATATTAATAAAATATTATGATATGATTCTAAGATTTTCCACACTACCCCTCAAGCTGGTGAATAGGCATTCTCCATTCCCAGCTTGGATATGCATTTTTGAAAGGCTGAGCTGCTCAATCCTTTAGTAAGTACATCATCAAGTTGACTATGTGTAGACACATACGGCGTACAAATCAGTCCGCTATCCAGCTTCTCTTTGATGAAGTGTCTGTCAATCTCAATGTGCTTGGTTCGGTCATGTTGAACAGGGTTATGTGCTATACTGATTGCTGATTTGTTGTCACAATAGAGTCTCATTGGTCCACCCCATTTAACCTTTAGGTCTTCTAAGATAATCTTCAACCAAAGTAATTCACATATTCCTTGAGCCATTGCACGAAATTCGGCTTCTAAACTTGACCGAGCCACAACATTCTGCTTCTTGCTCCTCCATGTCACAAGATTGCCACCAAGAAATGTGCAATATCTTGTGGTCGACCTTCTATCTACTGCTGACCCTGCATAATCAGCATCAGTGTATGCTTCTAGTATCATTCCTTTATTCCTTCTAAATAAAAGGCCTCTCCCTGGCGTCCCTTTTAAATATTGTAGCACACGGTGAGCTTCATGCAAGTGAATTTCCTTTGGACTGTGCATGAATTGGCTGATTACACTAACTGCATATGCTATGTCTGGCCTTGTGTGAGACAAGTAGATTAGTCTTCCTACTAGTCTTTGATACATCTCTCGGTCCACAACAACATCTTCTTCTGCATTCCCAAGTTTACTGTTGGGATCTATTGGAGTGCTTGCTGGTTTACACGCGGCCATTCCTATTTCTTTAAGGAGATCAGTGATATACTTCTGTTGAGAGATGAAAATGCCTTGTTGAGAGTGAGCAACTTCAATGCCAAGGAAGTATTTTAATCTTCCTAAAACCTTGATCTCAAATTCCTTAGCCAAGCATTGAGTCAAATTTTGTTTCTCTTTTTCTTCATTTCCTGTCACTATTATGTCATCAACATACACAAGTAGTGCCGTGACTCCCCCAGATGATGAGTGCTTGATGAACAATGTATAGTCTCCTTGACTTTGCTTGTAACCCATACTAATCATGACTTTAGTAAATCTGCCAAACCATGCCCGCGGTGACTGTTTGAGTCCATATAAGGCCTTTTTTAACTTGCATACAATATTAGCAGCTAAATCCTTCTCATAACCCGGTGGAACCTCCATGTAAATTTCTTCCTTTAGTTCACCATGCAAGAATGCATTTTTAACATCAAACTGTTGCAAGTCCCAACCATAATTTGCCACCAAGGATAGTAAGATTCTGACAGTATTCATTTTTGCAACTGGAGCAAATATTTCAAGGTAGTCAATCCCGTAAGTCTGGGTGCAGCCCTTGGCTACCAACCTTGCTTTGTACCTTTTTAAAGATCCATTTGCTCGATACTTCAATGTATATACCCATTTGCACCCCACAGGTTTCTTCCCTTCTGGTAATCTTACAAGTTCCCACGTTCCATTGCTTTCTAATGCTTCCATCTCCACATTCATAGCTTGCTTCCACTCCTTATTGGATAAAGCCTCAAATACGGTGTTAGGAATGGCAATAGTGTTTAAACTTACCAGAAAGGCTCTATGAGATGGGGGAAATGTTTAAAGGACAAGAATTGGGCAAGAGGGTACATGGGTTTCATTGTGCATTCTCTAGTGCCTTTCCTACTAGCAATAGGATGGTCTAGTTCATTACTATCTATGGGCACATCATATTCGGTTTGTAGTGAAGGATTAGTCATTTGTACCTCATTTCCAGAATTTGGATTGGAGTCTTGAGCTTGCACTAATTCTGGAACAAGATTCTTCTTCCTTGAGAACACCTTTCCTTTGCCAAATCTCACATGCTCAATATCAGAAATAGGCTCATTCATTTCAAAGTTTGACATATGTTCATGTTATTCACAGTTTGACATAGGCGAGTCTGACACAAGTTTAGGTTGTTCACAGTTTGACTCAGGTGACATAGTGAAGTATTTGGGAGTGAACTCTAAGTCAAGTAAGGAATTCCCATTCTTATCTTCCAAGATTGAATGCTCCCCCTAAAGATGAGGTGTGGAAAAATAAGACTTATGTTCATGAAAAGTGACATCAATGGAAACATAGAACCTTTTTTAAGGAGGGTGATAGCACTTATAGCCCTTTTGAGTGGAGGAATATCCTACAAATAAACATTTGAGTGCTCTAGGATCTAATTTACCCCGACGTGGTCCATGAATATGAACAAATGAGACACCCAAAAATTCGAGGAACAAGGTTATTTGTCGTTTGTAGGTTTGGGTAGAACTGGGAAAGGACATCCATTGGACTCTTGAATCCTAAGACTCTCGAAGGCAGCCGATTTATGAGATGAGTTGTTGTGAGGACTGCTTCCCCCCAAAATGACTTAGGCACATTGTATTGGAATAGCGAGGCTTTAGTTACATCAAGAAGGTGGCCATTTTCCGTTCAGCTACTCGGTTTTGTTGTGGGGTATCAACGCACGATGACTCATGTATAATTCCCTCCCTTTGAAAGAATGGAGTTAGAATTTGATTGAAATAGTCTCTGGCATTATCAGATCTAAATCTTTTTATACTAACTCCAAATTGGTTTTTAACCATGGAATGGAAGTTGGGAAGAACACAACTAACATCGGATTTGTTTTTTAGTAGAAAAATCCATGAGACACGAGTGCAATCATCAATGAATGACACGAACCACCTAGCCCCAGACCACATTAGGAACTCTAGAAGGACCCCAAATATCACTATGAATGAGATAAAAGGGGATGGAACTTCTTTTCTTGCTTAAAGGAAGTGGTACACGCTTGTGTTTTGCAAGCTCACAGACATCACAATGAAACTCATCGACATGTATGCCTTGAAACAAAGAAGGAAACAAAAGACTGATTACCCTAAAGGAAGGATGTCCAAGTCTGTGATGGTAAAGCCAGATTTTTTTCTTTATTGGTTTGAGAAGGATTACCATTAGTAGCATGTGATTGGCTTGGTGCCTCAAGGTAGTAGAGTCCATCCCTTTCTCTAGCATGTCCAATCGTCCTCCCCAAATCCTTGTCCTGAAATATACAATGACTATGGTGAAAGACTACATTACAATGTAAATCTTGCGTGAGTTTCTTCACAAATGAGATTTGTAGATAGTCTAGGAACATGTAGGACATTTTTCAAGGTGAGGGATGAGTTGAGCTCAATATTTCTAGTTCCAGCCACAGTAGTTAACGAGCCATCAGCAGTAGCTATCTTCCTACTACTTGGACAGGGAGAATATGTGGTGAAAAGATTTGGTGAGTGTGTCATGTGGTCAGTTGCACCTGAATCTATGATCCAGGGGCTTGGAAGAGAATTACTAGAGACATTTAATCCAATAGAAAGTGGAAACTCACCTGAATATGCCAAAGAACATGTACCTGGTTTTTTGTTAAGGTTGCTCAAAAGAGTTTTTACACGTTCTATGTCCTCCTGATTAAGGCTAGCAACCTCTTTATTAGTGGCTTCAGGTTGCTGTGCAGATGTAACATGCGCCTGACCATTATTTCTAGATTGCTCTCCTTTGTGCCGCCACTGTCGGCTAGGAGGTTTACCATGAAGTTTCCAGCATCTTTCCCGTGTGTGACGAGCTTTCTTGCAGTAGGTACACCATAGATTGTCTCTGTTTTGCAATTCTCCATTCTACAAATTTTTGATTGTCTTATCAAATGCAGTCCCAAAAGTAACCTCTCCTGGTTCTGACATACTCTTTATAAGTGCTTAAAAATAGTATGTGAAACAGTAACCAAAGATGCAATAGAATGACAGATAAGGCGGAGAAATAAAAAATCTGTTTTTCAGGTAAGGAAAAATAAACAGAACAGAGCTGAATAAAGAATGGCGATAAAGGCCAAAGGAAGAATAATCTTTGTGTGGCGGAAACACCAGAGATTAAAGGCAATAAAGGCCTGAAAGCTGGACAGCAATCCCAAGATTGGTTGGCTCTGATGCCATGACGAAATAGGAATTGAAATGTTTGATTCTTCAGTATATTATTCAGAACTTTACAATCAATATACACACAGCTGCTATCTATGAAATAAGAAAGAAACTATACAGCTGCCATCTACAGAATAGGAAGATATCCTATACAGCTACTATCTACAGAATAAGAAAAAATATCCTACCTAGAAGATTAGAATAAATGAGAAATCTACCTAGAATAGAAGATTGCAATCAATGAGAAATCTACCTAGAATAAAAGAATACAATCAATGAGAAATCTACCTAGAATAGAAGATTGCAATAATAAGAAAAATACTTGTAATAGAATATTACAATCTGATCTACTTAAATTAAAGATACTAATAAAATATTATGATATGATCCTAAGATTTTCCACAACCCCCAATACCCATATGCAAACATGAAACTAGAATCAACAGATGAACCATCATATGGTCCACTATATCCATATCCTAACCATAAGTCTAGTAAGTTACAACCCCTTGAAATTTTCAAATTTTCATTGAAATTTTTGAGAATTTAACAAAATTTCACTGGAATTTTGCAAAATTTAATACTACAGGTTGGAGCCAAGACAATCTATTCTTCGAGAATTCTGAAGTCTGCCTCTCTCTCACTTCATTAATTCTAGAGCTTGGTCCCCCCCCCCTTTCACCCTTCCTTTCCGAACTTGACCTCGTCTAGTATCTCCTCCCCTCCTTTCCCCTCCCCCTCCGTCCCTCGTGATCAGCTCCTATGGCTCCCTTTGAAGAATTCTGTCTTTTCCACTTCCTCTGGTTGGAATCACTTTCATAACCCCTCCCCTTGGGTCCCTTAAGCTAAGCTCAATTGGTTTAAAAGCCATACCCCCTGCCAAGCCTTCACTGTCTGGTGAGCCTTCTCCAAATTGTCTCCCAACCCAAGCCTTCTCATCCACTGTTCCATTCAAGCCAACACATCCACACCTTATCTTTTGCTTTCCCTTTCTCCTACCCCACTTGGCTTTTTGCCTTAATCTATTTAGCCTACATCTAGGCATCTTCAGCCACCTAGACATTATGTACTGCTGGTTTGGTTATACTTTTGGATGTTCTTTGATCGCCAACACTATAGGGAAGCTTCTTATTAGAGCTTGCATCTCACGCATTCGTATGGAGCACAATCCCGTAGATAGGCTACCAAATCAAGATCCACGTTTGGAAGGCTATCTACAATGATGTTAGCTCTAAGCTTTCTTTTTTGAGTTCAAAGCTTCTTGTACATACCCCTAGGAACAGGCAACCTGGCAACTTGATAGCTCTTTGTTTTCTTCCAAGTGGTCTTAGCTTGGCCTCTACCCCCAGGTATCTCCTTTTCTTTCACTTTGGCTGTGTTTGTTTGCTGGAATAAAGGTGGGGTGGGAAAATTCTTGAAAAAAGTGTAGATTTTTCACTTTTTCCTGAAATCCCAAAATGGTAGATTGTTTGGTTGCATGGGGTGGGAAAGTGAGAGACAAGCTTCCTTGATTCAAGGAAGCTTGTCTAGTGATGTGGCAGCCCAACTTTCCCACCCCAACCCATTTTAAAACCCCACATATTTGGTGGGACTTTGTGGGAAAGTTGGGAAAAGTAAAAAGTGAGACCCACCACTATCACTTTTCCACAAAATCCTTTCATTTCCTTTCCTTTCCTTCTCCCTCACCCCACTACACATGGGGCCCACATTTTTTTCCCACCCCACCTTTGCAAACAAACGCAGCCTTTGGGGTGTTTAAATATATTATAATTCACCCAAAAAAAATACCCCATTGGGGGCTGTGGATAAACTAACACATTCTAAGAATTCTCATAAGATACAACAATTATCAATACATGCTGAAATCTTTTATTCCATATATTAAGAAAGGGAGGGTTGCAAACAAAATTTCATACCTTTCGGCCTCCAGTATACAGATAGTTCCCATCTTTTGAGAATTGCACCTGCAAAAGTAACATTCCAAAGAGATAATTCACTCAACAGAATTACGTATAGTTTTAACAACAGAAGAGAAACGATCAGATGATAATAGTCAAACTTACATGTGTAACACCACCTTCTTGGCCATGTAAGACATATAGAAGCTCCATATTATCCTCATTATAGATTGCAGTGGTCTGACTATATGAACCCGTTGCAAGCAACCCAGTATAAGTGGGACAAAAAGCAATAGCAGATATAATACCTGAATGACATACACCAGCAAAGAGTTTGATGCAAAACCCATGTTGCAGTAATGCTATAATCTTTTCCCCTAACATTAAGCACTGATTTATTAATTTCCCCAGATGAGGATTGATTTAATTTCCCCCAACCTATGCATCTTTTCCTTTTGCCGCATAACTAGTATATTTATAAATCATTGCAATTACCTGACTGCCCATCCTTATTTCCATGAAGAGTGGAATATTGCTCAAAATCTCGTCCAGGGCGATGTACATCAAATACTCTGAGATAATTGTTGTATCCTGCAATCAGCCTACAAGAAAATACGGATTGAAAAAGGAAATGAATAAACATTTAGTTGGATAATAACCAAGCACAGAAGAGATTATTATTTAATACAAGAATGTAAACCTAATCGCATGATGGATACTGAATTGATAAAGCTGGGGGTGAAACATCATAAAAAAGCACCAACTCCGGTTATTTTCTGAGTGCTTCAGAGTCTGATAAATAAGAAAATATCATTTCAATCAAGTAATAGTCATAAGACAATCGGTGATCATTTCATCAATATTAATAATTCTCATGATCATTGGTCGTCTTCTTCTTTCACATGGTCAGCTGTGCTGGGAAATGATGCCTTTGCCCTCCACTAATTTTGACGATCACAAAGACATCAGAATATGGTAATAATCTAAGTGACAGCAAATCAAATAAACTTATATGCTTGGACATATAAGGAAGATCAAATCAAAGATCTTCATGCATGTCTGGGAGTTGATCCAAAGAGCTTACAACAAATGGAATCTCTGTATCACAAGATCTTCAAGCACAAATCATGAAAGTTCATTCTTGAAGATGGCATACACCATCAAAAATTGAAGATTATACATCAAGAGACAAGACCTTGCATCTGGTCTAGGACACTTGGCGTGATGTAAATACTAAATACATAAATTGCATGTTTAAATTTTCAAACAATTTAAAACATTCATGCATGAGGTACTATTGCATTAGACGCTAGACTAATTGTCTGTTTGGACAAATTAGTCCTAACTTGCCTTCAAAGTTGACCGTTGAAGTGCAGGTCGACGGTCTCACCAGAATCCTTTGACCACCCGAGTGGATGGTTGCAGCTGTTCCACTGCATGTCAACCATCAACCAACTGTTTGGCCAAGTAAGCCTCCAACAGCTACTTTTCTATGAAGGCTAGTTATATCAGTCGTTCGGTACAGGTCGACCAAGAGACCAAAAATATAACCTTCTCTACCTGTTGCGATTCAAATCAATTCCACTTTCTGATTATATTTGGAAATCATAATGATCCCTGAATCAATTCCTCTCTCTTCATAAAAGTGCAAATTCTCATTAAGTTCAATTGTCTTATTAAAGAGCTTGTTGCAACAAACTCAAAGCATCTTTCCCTAAGTATCATCAAGAGGAAGCAGTCAATCCAGGAAACCATTGGTGCACTAGAATTTCATTCATATCACTGTATATCATCAATCACTCAAAAGGTTATTATGTCACACTCACACCCCTTGAATGGTAATAATTTTATTTCATTTATATTTCATTTATTGGTTGTGTACATAGATCTAGACTGGACATGGAGTAAGGAGGACCCTCACATTCTATACTCTTGTCTAAAAACAAGATTTATAAAATTTCTCTAGTCCTTAACAAGATTGTAAAGGTGATTGTTTCTCCAACTATTGTATCGAAAGGTATCACTAACAGAGTTCTCTCTAAGATTAGAAAAGAGTGAATGTAGACTAAGTACTACAAATCTCTGTATTGCTTGTAATTGTTCATTTCCTCTTTCACACTTATGAAGCAATTATCTGCTAGTTCAACCTATTCACCCCCCCCCCCTTCTAGGTTGATTCACAATATGTATCAGAGCGGGTGCTCTGACATAAGATCAAAGTTGTATTATTTGAGTTAAAAGATATATGGCTTATATGTCTAATTCAACTACACCAAGACTTGAGGGACTCAATACCTCTAGGCCACAATACTATGATGGTGAAAGTTTCACCTCATGGAAAAGTAGGTTTAAAAACCATGTGTGCTTTTGGTTTAGATGTATAGGGTGTCATTAAATAGGACCAGTTACAATCAATAAAGATAAATTGGGTAAAATAAATCCAAAGGCAAGAGAAGAGTGGACTTCAGTTGAGAAGGCCAAGTTCTAAGTGAATCACAAAGCCATCATGTTTCTACCATATATTCTAAGTGAGGAAATATATAATATATGTAGAACGCAAATCGCTTAAGGGAATCATCGAAAACTCATGATAACTAATAAAGGGATCGAACGTGTGAGAGAATTGAATTTGGTTACTTGCATGCTTCAATGTTGAAATTTTAAAATGTTTGAGAATGAAGACATTGCCTCTCTGTTTAATCACTTCACTAACACTGTGAACAATCTACACAGCTTGGTAAGGAATTCAGCAATTCAGAAGTGACGAGAAGGTACTACATGCTTTTCCTCTTATGTGGAGAGACCTAAAAGAACAGCAATTCAAGAACTAGGTAATTTATACTCTATGACTCTAAATGAACTGTAGGTTCTTTGTTAGCCCATGAAGTTGAATGGTATGATCCGCACGCACCCAGGGAACCAAATGAATCAAAGAAGAAGACTACAGCACTCAAATCATCAAGCACTTCTAAAGACGTAAGTGACGAAGAAGATCCCGACATTGAAAAGGAGATGCCCCTAATCACACAGAGATTTAATAGTTCTTCAGAGAGTGCAAAATTTTAACAAGGGACAAGTCTCAAAAGACTGAAATGGTAAGTCCTTTAAAGAAAAACCTTCTTCTACTAACTAAAGGGATATTATTTGCTTGGAATGTAGAAAACCAGCAAATTTTAAATAGAATGGTAAGACTAAATGGAGGAAGTGAAGGAAAGAAGAAGGCATAGAAAGCTGAAATATTCTACAAGACAAGTGATGATGAAAGTAAAAGGCAAGAATCTGATGAAGAGGGTCAAAATTAGAGCTTGGATCAAGGTTGGTATGAAGGTCATTATTAGGATGAAATCCATGGTTAAAGTCAAGGTTAGGATCACTGCCAGGATCAGGGTTAGGATCTAGGCTAAAATCAGGGTCAAAATCAGGATCAGGATCTTGGCCAAAATTAAGGTTAGAATCAGTGATAAAATCAGGGTTAGGATAAGGGCCAATATCAGGGTCAAGATTAGGGCAAAAAATCAGGGCTAGGTGGGACAAACAGTAATCCCAGGCCCACCCTTGGGATTGATTCAAGGCCAAAATCTTGAGCCCAAACCTTGTTCGGGCTCAGGGCAGGACAAGGCAGGTTAGGGGCCACTAGGGCCAAACTTGCACCCCTACTTGGACAGCTGGAGCCCAAAGTAACTAATTAGCAAGGCTTGATATCTCGATCTCGACCCAAATCTCAGCCAACCAAAAAACCGGATCTCAGCCGAGATTTGTCAAAAATCCTGCTAAACTCTAGTGAACTCAAGGGTCCATCTCCATAGGTTTTAGGGCTCATGTTAGCTGAAATTTGGTATTTATCCTATTTCAAGCCTTCTAAACACAATGAGGCCTTAGATTTGTGAGGAAACAAGTGTATATGAGTTCCAACTTAACCCTCACTTTGAAACAGAAATGCAAAAGCAATGAACATGCAGACTTATAAAACATGAAATACACAAATATTATTTGATATATATATGAAAAACAAAAGGTTTAAAGTGAAATGATACATCAAACATGTTCAATCTCTCACAATTTCACATTATGATATATATATATATATATATATATATATATATATATAACTTACGCCATGAGATTACAAGAGTGAAATGAAATCAATGACTAAGTCATTATGGAATCTTAACATATATTACAATCATTTACAAAACATAAGTAATTTACATTATTTTAAAATTTTAATTTTTTATTTCTTATAAAGTATATTTTTTTAATTTAAAATTTTCAAAATATAGAGTAGTAGCAAAAAAAAATTGTGTTCCATGAAATTGTAGATCACGCAAGGTTGTTCAACATATATTTACTCCGCACTCAGACACCCAATGTATAACATATTATTTGAAGAAAAAAAATGGGGAAGAAAACTCACCTTCCTTTAAATAATGGCTTCAAAATCACTTACTTCTCGTTGATTACTTGTTGAGAATGAGCTAAGTACAATGTTGATGCAATGTAGGGGAAGATCCCATAGTTTTCCAACAAAAATATCTGGTCAAAAATGGAAGAACAGCAAGCAGGGGAAAGGAGCCGAGACAAGACATATTGTCTCAACTCGATGAGAGGGGTAGAAAAAGGGTAACTCAAACCAAGATCTCGGATGTGATTTGGAATTTTCTGGGTTCCACAATGGATCTCGACAGTGTTACAAAATATACAGTGAGAGTTCGCGAGACCTCAAACCATGGTAATTAGGAATACCACTCAACTTGACAGTGGTAATTTGAATATGTAAGGAGTTACTAGTGGCCTTAGTATCATTCACCAATGGAGTAAGTGAAGGATAACTACACACTCGGTGGGCATAGTTGTCAAAGCATGCGCCTAGGCGGCAAAGCGGTTTTTAAGCCGCTTAATTGACAGACTGATTTTTTTCCCCCTAGGCACTACCGCTTTGCCGCCTTGTGCGCCTTATTGCCGCCTA
Organism: Hakea prostrata; assembly: GCF_041222555.1. Classification (NCBI taxonomy): domain Eukaryota; kingdom Viridiplantae; phylum Streptophyta; class Magnoliopsida; order Proteales; family Proteaceae; genus Hakea; species Hakea prostrata. The sequence continues at coordinate 9,049,304 of NC_142608.1, forward strand.
GACGCTAAAGCAACCTCTTTTTTTACATGTTGTAATTTGTACATATTACTTTTTCTTACTTTTTTTAATCATAATTTATTCTACAAATCCATATATAAATTTGAATAGGTGAGTCATTTTGGAATCGAGGCCCAATTTGCAAATGAACTCCGAGGCCCAAAGTGTCTGTCGACAACAGAATGTGAAGCATGAACCATACTCAACATCGATAATCAATGAATCATTAAATAAACTTATGACTTGGAAATCATAATAATGAGATCTATTAATTTATCATGTCGGCACTGTTTGATAAAAAAAATTTAAAAAAAAGGAAAAAATGGATACATCAATTCTGATTCCAATTCGAATATTATTCATGCATATTTAAGGGGAAAAAATCATGTTAAAAATAATTTCACTAAACTATAATATGAATAATATTGTTGAATGTTTGTTTAGCTTATTATAAAAAGAATTTGTATTAAAAAGTAGTTTAAAAGTAGTTATTTACAAATTTTGACCCAGCTGCTTTGTCGCCTAATTGCCTAGATGGAGCCCCAATCAATTTGGTCGCTTGGCCACTTTGACAACTATGTCTGTGGGTATAATAAAAGAACAACAAACAGTATCCCGCTGAAAAACAGAGTATTACCCAAAAGTTGCACAAAACTATAATAAAACCACACTGAAAGGAACAGAAGATAAAGAAGAATAAAACCCCAAAGTGCGAGAAGCTAGTAAGCAAAGAGAGGACTCAAAGTTACCAGCAATAGGTTGGAAAAAATGCTCAAAAACATAGCAGCCACAAGTTGTTTTGAAGAGCAGAAGACACTAATCAGGCCACCAAATGCTCCATAACTTGGGCTGAGACCTTTATAATTAGCTAATGGCAGCCAGCGGCCCAGCAACATCAATTAGTGAGAAGCACGCAATCAGCAGGTACCTTAAACTGGAGAGTGGGAAAACAAACCCAGAAATCACAACTGTAGGGTGCTATAGTCTGTTCAACCTGCAGAAGAGCTTGTATTCTTCATAAGGCTTGGCTGCTTGATAGAGAAACAGGTCAACTGTTCATGGTTCGGAGGGCCAATTAACTAGGAACCTGATAGCACACAGGTAGCTCCAAACAAGCTGTAGTAGAATCGATGGGAATATTTAGGAGACTCCCGAAACTGCATAAAGTAAGAAGTGGATAGAACAGGCTCCGTTGTATTAACTAGCCTTCCCATCCACGTTATCATTAAATTAGAAAAAACGGCTTAGTTTAGGAAAGAAACTTTCCTAAACAGATTCCGTGTAGAATAGAAAGTGCATCCCAAATCACATATGCATGATAGCAAATAGAAAACAGAAAGTAAATCCGACACTAGAAGACAAAAAAAAAAAGGGGTGTAAGACACACATGCCCCAGCATGGTACATATTTGGACATGTAACCCCAAGGAACATAAAGTGGTATGCTACAGATAACAATCTTAAATACTACACATCCCCCCACTTTGAGATAAAGCTTTCTTTCCTATTCGCTTCCAAAGGGATCCTAGGGTAACACCCTAAGGTCGATTTTTCAACCTACCCTATTACTCAATTCTAGTTGGCTCACTTAGAGATCCTTAGTATTGGTGTCAATCCCATTGAGGCTACACCGTGCCTCCTCCAATGCCTTGGGAAGCCTAAACACCATAACAACGGTGATTTCATCAGAAACTCAAGTTAACTCCTGATATCCGACATGGAAGTTCCAACAATATAAGTCGTATGTACAAGTACGTAGGTTGCCAGACGAAAAAAGAAAGAAAAAAAAAAACCAATGATATAGAAATTATAAACAAACTGTCAAACAATGCCTCATCTTTAATGGTGTTCAAGTACAGGCAATGCCATATCACAAAATGTCAAAATTGACAAACCAAAAACATAAAATATTAAGTATGACATAAAATGATAAAAGAAAGTTGAAAGTAACATTATTACTTAGTTCCACCATGGTTGAAAGCAACTGAGAAGGCAGCAGTTATCTCATCCATAGCATCATAAGCCCGGTAGGTGCAACGCAGCTGTAAATGGCCGTAGAACCATTGAGTACAATACATAGCAACAGAAACCACCACAAGGCACAGAATGCCTTTTACAAATTATAACATTTAATGCATGTACAATGAAAGAATGACAGAGTCCAACCATCCCTCTTTCTGTGTCATGTGAGTTGATGGACCAAGGAAGGTAGCTTTATAGTATCTAAATCAGAATCTTTATCTTCCTTTTGCATTTTTACTAAGCACGTTTCTTTTACACAGTCATTTCTACAATGTAGAGATTCAGTACCTGGCCAGTAGTAGCATCCCAAAGATGAACAGGATGATCGCGACTGGTACTTGCAAATACAGACGTAGTTGGATCTAAAATCAACCAGAATTCCACAAGTTAATTTTCTATTTTAGAAAGAACCTCAGCTACTATGGGTTTCCCCAACCCCCCCCCCCCCTCTTCATTCCTCAGTTTAAAGTAAACAGCAGGGAACCAATACAAGAATAACAAGTAATACAGAGTATATTCTATATGTCCTCCATTTCTGGGACAATCAACAGCACTCCACAGGTATAAAAAACTAGAACCATAATCCACGTGCTCTGACAACATTAAGTCAGTAAATAAAAACTTCGCATCATCAGTTTCCCCCTTTGACTTGGTGATCCATCTGGAACTAAAAAGGTTCCAAGAACCCTTCAAGCAATCCAGTATCAGCAGAAAATGCACCACTTTGCAACTATACAATCTCAGAATCATCAATGAAATGCCAAATGTCTAATAACTACCAGAAATCACAAGAAGGAACAGATGTCAGCTGAGTCATGGTTCATGAACAACCAGAAAGTTCAAGGAATAAGCAAATTTCACTTTTCTATTTGCGACTCTCAAAGGTAATCCTAAGGGCATTAGAATCACTTTTCAGTTACACTGTTCGTTCTTTGTAGGAAACAGTAAGAGGGAATCATCAAATCATGCACCAATGCTTCTTTTGGAAACACCCAATAGCATATGCAAGCTCAGCTGCAAGAGATGTCAGGATCTGGCGTCCAGCAAAGTAATGGGTACTCAGGCTTCCAATATTCAGACATTCAAAGCTCACAAAATATTTCAATTTTCACTGAAATCTAAACAAAGTCACTGAAAATTGACTATCAAAATTAATCAAAAATTGCATAATTGAATAAAAAATCACTGCAACAATCTGGCTTTGGCAGAAAATAAAAATGAGGTACAAATCCAAAACTTAAACCATTGCCAGCAACCACCCACCCAATGGCCATGGCAAAACAAGAAGTCTTCTCTCTCTCTCCATAAGATACATGATGCAATCTCACGGATTTAGTTTGACAGATAGATTTGCAGCACTCTGGCACAACGTGAAACTTCAGGAAGTGGCTCCAGGTTTTGAAACCTGTGGACTACCCTAATTGTCGAAAAAAACAGAGGACTACAAGTCTACGAATGCAGTCTATCAATAATACTATAATCTTATCCCCACAAGGTTATAGATGCACCTGAAGCAGACATGTATGGGTACCAACAGTAGTCATAAACAGACTCCCCCTCACTTACAATGACGTTTGCAACAAATGAATCTGCAGAAAAATAAACAAACAGTGAAAGGATAGAAGTTTGTAAATTATGTTAAGAAACTATACTAAACTGAATACCATAGTCAAGAATACTGTCAGGCAGCAAGAAAAAAATTATGTACTGTTAACCTCCAGACATGCTATCAAATTCCCTTTGGTAAGTTTTAGACGTCATGGAATGGTAGATTATGTTAAAAAAGGGCAGACGGCTAGTAAAAATTTCAAGCTGAACAAAGTTCACATGAGTGAGCTCTCTCATCCAAAACTGATTTGGGTTACCACTAGTTTGTTGCTTGGGTCATGAGGAAGAAGAAGAAAAACAAATAAAGGCCAGATTATCATTATTTGCACAAAATTCCTAATTCTCACAACTCTTTTATGTTTTATTTACATCTGCTTCCTGCCAAAGAGATTCAAGACATTCTTGGTTTATGAGATTGCCAATGATCCTTTAAACTTAATTTTTGTTCTTTGGTCGGCCTCTGGTGAAGTGGTGAACTACGTCAGGGTTTTGGAACCCTAGGATGCATTACTTACACCAGGAGCTACACCACCCCCCCCCCCCCCCCACCCCCTAACCAAAAAAAAACACTCAGCCTTACCCTAACTGAATGGGGTCAGCTAATGGAACCCGGCAAAATGAAATACGGGAAACTGACTAACAGTAAGAAAAATGATGAAATGAAGACGTAAGAGATCAGAAGTTTGAGATTAAATAATGAGAATAAGAGCCTAAGAGGAGGCAAGGAAGCTACAAAAATCTCAGCTAAATGGGGTCTTGATGAATGAACGATATCTTTAGAAGGTCAAAATAGCATTACAAGAAGAACAGCCAATGACACTACTATTGTAGAATAACAAGCGCAAAAATGGATCCTTGCTCTCCAATAGGTTCTATCTTAGTCATACCTGTTACAAGACCTAAACTGCACGTCAGAAACTCACAACCTCTCTTATGTTCAACTTTAGGCTTTCTAGCTCTTTATGATGTAGAAACTGGGCTGAATCCAACCAATTTTCATCTGGACAACTGGACTAAGTCAAATCAGCTCAGCTGGTCTTCTACAAAGAGCAAAAATAAGACCTAACACTGTTCACGTGAACAGTGTCGCAGCGCCTTTTTTGGCCTTAAAAAGTATTATTTAAAGATTTTGTGGGGCCCAAGAGTAGATCATGCAAAGATCTTTTAGAGTTTAGACTGTATTAGATTTTCATTTAGTTTCCATTTTATTTGTTTCCTAAGTGCTAAAAGTTAGTTTCTATTTTAGTATTCAAGCATGCAGCTTATAAAGCCTACATCCAAATGTTATAAGTTTCTTGCTTTTCTTTTTTCTTTTTTTCTTTTTTTTTTTTGGGTTGTTGTTGTTGTTGTTGTTGTTGCTAACAACATTAGTTAGATCAGCAAAATATTCTCAGCACATGGTTTATATGTATTGTATAACTTAGTGAACAAGTAATATCTCCAAGTAATAGCACTCTATGAATATGTAATAAGCTGTTCTCAGACCACAGAAATTTATGAAACTGGTAATTGAAGGTTTGCTTTGAGTAAATTGTCTTGTCTCTTGCTTGAGTGATAAGAAGGGTGAGGACCTTGTTGTCAAGAACTAAACACCTAGGGCTGAAGGAGCTTGCTATCAAGAGCTAAATCCATCTATCCCATTCTCTATTGTCTTGTGTTTGTTTCTATTTTTTTATTTTAAAATTCTCTAATCTGTGGGTTTAATAGGGGCTAAGGCATCCTTGATCTTAGCCTTACATTACTTTAAACTACTCCAATCAGATCACTCTTCCATATTGAGGCATCCTAAGGCCTCCATTGAACATGACCATACCAACTCAAACACATTCTTGGATCTTGCCATTGATTGGGACAACTCCAATCAGCTCTAATACATTCATTTCTTACTTTATACTTCCTAGTTTTCCCATACGTTCATCTTAACATCCTCATTTCTGCTACACACAGCTTCTCTATAGACATTTAAGAGTTGCCCAACATTCTGCCCCATACATCATAGCTGAAATAACAACAGTCTTGTAGAACTTTCCCTTAAGTTTACAACAATATGCAATCACATATCCCTAGGGTGAATTATTATTCTTTCTTTCTTCTTCTTCTTCTTTTTTTTTTTTTTTTTTTTTTTTTTTTTTGGGGGGGGTTTGGGGGCGCTCTTCCTTCAGGGACTCACTTAGGAGACGAGAAAACAGGGGGAAAAACATTAACCATCTCAATCAAAAGCTGCTAAGAAAAGGGAGGCATTGTGGTATGAGAAAAAACAACTATACCTTCATCAGCAGTTGGCGAACAAGCATCCACGTGATTGACGTCAAAATTACCTGGTCTAATGAACAAAACAATGATGGATCAAATCTCAAAGGAATGGATGATAGAAGAAATTATATATTGGAATTAGACGGGAGGAGAATTTGTTTGTTGATAGACATTTTTGTATCCCCCAATTCTTTTACCAACAGAATATACTATAGAATGAAGGATACTGAGATACAAGCCTATAGAACATATCCTCTTCAAGTCACTAAAATCTGATAAAATGGATACAACTAACTCCATCACACCATTGAATGGCACAGAAAAATTTGAAGCCCCCAGGAGGGACCTTCCCTTCATTACTAACTTCTTATTATCTAGAATTCAGTTCCCTCTTACTCGTTGACTCTGCAAGGTAAAGAAAATTACTCTCTTAAGGTCCACCATAAGACTCGTCATTAGAGTCAGACACTACGAGGAGCTTATAAGCACTCATAGCATGTCAAATGTATTTACCAGTTTAACTTACGCTTCTTATGGTGAACTGAAGACATTTTTAAAACACTACTGCAGCAGTTGGTTGGCAAAGGAGTATGACTGGGAGTTGTCAGTACTACTAGTACGACAAGGTCAACCAGACAAAAAGCACCATTATTCTGTTGGTACATCTTCACAAACCCAACTGGCAACATGAAAATGGCAAAGAGACTGCATTTCAATGTTCTCTAATTTTTCCATTCCTCTGTTGAATTACAATCGAAGATATTCACAAACCCAATTGGCAAAAATAAAAAAGCGAAAAATAATTTAGAAGAAGAAAGATCTTCAGCAAACTTACAAATTGAAAACACGAAGAGTATCATCGTCAGAGCTGGTAATGAAACAAGAACCATCAGGAGACCTACAACAGGGCCCCAACAGATATTCAAGAAACAATGAAATGGTTCCACGTTCGGATATCTGTCCATAGAAAAAGATGAACTGCTGTCGAAATAAATAAAATTAGTAACTCACCATTTGGCGCATTTGAGGAAATTATTGGGATTTGTTTCTTTCCGGAACTGATGACGGAAATGGCAAACCCTCTTGGGAGGAATATCGAAACGAAGCACAGGCCAGGACACCACATCGCCTTCCGGTGTTGTTTCAACGGCCTCGTTCTCCAGAGCAGGTTGTAGCGGTTCCTCTGCTCCCATTGGTTCTGTAACAGAAGTTGTTTCTACATACATTTTGTATGCATGTTTCTGAAAAGGAGGGAGAGAACATACAAAATGAATAACAGAAATAAAGATAAGGGATACCCTTTTGAGTTCAAAGATAGTAAAGAAGTGAGCTCTAGGAACTTCAGACTCAGATCGCCTGGTTCGGAGTAGAGAGAGGAAGCTCCAACGCTGGAGCGAGTGTGGAAGTACAACAGAGGAGCGGTAACAGTCTCACACTTAGTCCCAGTGAACAAAAGAGAGAGACAGCAGCTGACCTGAACAGAGTATCAGTTCTAAAGGATGATGATTGTTCGAAGAAATTCTCGCGCCTTGGAATTTCAACCTAATCAATTGAAAGTCTTTTTCTACAAAAAAAAAAAAAATTGAATATCTCTCAAGGAATCGGCAAGGTGTGATCCAACGTTTAAAGAATTAGTAGGGGGTATGTATCCGTCAGTTGATTTTAAAAGAAGACGTATCGTCTTGTATCGAGTATTGTATCACTTTGACTAATGTATTTTAATTTAATTCAATGGAGAGACGTATCATCGTATCAGTTGGGTCAAATATGGATCCGTATCGGCTAGTATTGTTTGGTATCGTTTGATACTTTAAACTTTGGATGTGATGCCAAAAGCCTCCAAAGCGCTTGCACGTTTAGCAAATATTTAGAAAATGAAGTATAATAAAAAAAAATTACATGATAGGCATGCATTCATTATTGTTTATTTGATTTAATTTATCATACATAATTAATTAAAATAGAATTAATTGTGTGTTTTTTAAAAATAATGTGATTTTGACTATTATAGATAATTTGTAGAAAAGTTGACAAATGTATTAGATATTGATAGACTTTAATCATGGAATTTAATTTTGCTATCCAAGAAATCATGAATGCTAAGATCCAACATAATTAATGTAAGAAGAGCATGACCCTTAGCCAAATTGGAAACACATAGAGATCCAAGGAACAAAATTGGTAATAAGACTTGCAAATTGTACAAATAGACCCACCTTGAGTATTTTGGGCATATCTTTTTCGTTTGAACTTGGATTAAGGTTATTCAAAATGTTATAAAAAGATAATGAAAGTATCTACAACTTTCTAATTTTAAGTTTTCACATAATCTGAACAAATAAAGGTCAAATTAATGGATAAAAAGGACGAATTCATTGTGTGCGCGATATAAAAAAGAGACTCCAGCCACTAATAGGGAAAAAGACAGCAAACACGAATCTTGGCTTTCACCTCTCCCTCTCATTGCGCAAAAATAAGACCATGACCCTTTATCTAAATTCCATTATTATTTGTTTTATGAACTTTGTTATAATAAATAGCTAGTTCTTTTTCTTTTGGATGTAGATAAACAATTGTTTATTTCATTAATTTGATAATTTTATGACGAATATCGATACTATTGCAAAGATGGGACATATCTAAGAAATACCATTTTTTTTTTAAGCATAGATTTACATTAGTTAGTAAAAAGCATTAGTGATTCAAAATCCCAAAGATCATCACTTATTCATAGTTAAAGTTTTTGCATTAATTAATAGTTTTTTTTTAAATAGAATAAAAACAATTTAGATTTACTTTAAATTAGATTTTGCTGAATTAAATCTTAGTAACTTAGCCTTTTAGTTCTCCATAGTTAAGCTATGTACTTTCTGCTAGCTAGATTAGTATAACTAGAGCCAATAACATCACCCTTCCACCAGTTAGGTCAGGAAGGACGCAGATCAAGCACATTTAGGATTTCATTCACTACAGAACACAAGGGTCAAAGCAAGGTTCGAAATGTCGGACTATGTTGTCGTGTTGGTGGCTGGCGACACTACTAACAGGGCAACATGTCGCCAACTTTTGGCAGGGTGTTGATAAAAATTTGACCCCTGGTTTCGAGGGTATTTAAGGTCGTTTTGGCTTGAATTTTGTTATGTAACATAATTTGAGGCCAAGAAATACACTGAGAGCATTATTTTGGCCTCAAACATAATTTAATCTAAAGTTTTTAATTGACACATGCCAGGCTATATGCAGGCAAAACTGAAAGTTTGGAAAATTCATATAAACTAATGTAAACATGCAAAGAGAACACAAATACACAACTAGTGAAGAGAAGTATTTAAGTTTATAATTCATTATACAATTATGTTGAGTATGGCTCATGCTTTACATTTTGTTGCTGATGGACACGAGGGTCCCATTCCCTGATGAGTGGGTGGGGTCTAGGGAGGCCGCCCCGGTGGGGTGTGGGAACAACACCCCTAGAGCTTGTAGATGTCCTACGTCACTTTGGCAAAAATCGAATGAAAAATCAATGAAAATTTGAATGAAATTCTATTAAATATGATGAATTTTGCGATATATTGCTGAAAAATTGACTTTTCACGTATGTCACTGATTTTTGGCGACATATGGGTGATTTTTGGAATAAGTCGTTTCACTAGGGGAAGTCCTGTTGGCCCCCAGCGGCATGGCAATATATCGCCGACACATTAAACCTTGGGTCAAAGACCTGCAAAAAATTATATTTCATGAATGCATCAACAATGCTTAATGTATGTGGTTAAAATAATTCTCAAACTTGCATGATATTTTTCCAATCAGCCGGAGTACTTCTAATTTTATGTACTTAAAATTTAATTTCCCTCGAATTACAACTGATCTACAAAAGCAAAAAATAAAAGGAAGTGGAACTCCGCCAGTGTTTTTTGCTGCCGGTCTCAAGCCCGGGTAAAGGAGGAGGGTTGGTGCGTCAGGTCGAGCCGGCACCGAAAAAATCTAGCCAAACCTTTTTTCATGGATTCGACCTTATATGATATGGAACTCCTTAATTTTTTTAAAAAAAAAAGGTTAAGTTTTTATTTATTTATTTATTTTCATGATTGCTTAAAATCTTTCCAATCATAGAGATTTAGTTACGAAGAAAAATCAAATTTACAAACCAGATTTGGATGTTTTGGAATTATCAACATAGTTATATTTGGTTATTATCACAAAGAAATCATTTATTAATGATTTGATCACATCCTTTCTATACAAAACAACCACATAATTGTCATATATCATTTATTAATGATTTTAAGGTAAGTCTGGTCTATCCTGATACTTTATACGTTGCTCTTCTCGGTGGACCAGACACTGTAAGCCATTTAACCTCTACCCACTCTCCCATACATAAATAGTATATGATGATTAAAATTGCTAAAGCATATTGCATGCCAAACTTTAGGAGAAGAAAAAAAAAAACCAAGAATTACTGGTCATGTAAGGAGTTTCTTTTTTGTGAAAATGTAAGGAGCTTGACTTACCATTGAAGGGAGTTTAACATGTTTAGTAAAGATGTCAAACTGGAAGTTTGGCTTTGAGAATCCGAACTTGCACAGTGAAGACCCTGTTACTAGAATTTGGAGGATAACAAACAGCAAATAGAAAAATCTGATTGTGTGGATAGAGAGAGAGAGACAGTAAATATATGGAAGTTATTATTAAAAAAAGAAGTAAATATCACTTGCCTTTCTCTTTCAGTTAACCAAATGGCACTTGAACCCTCTCAAATGCCCCATCCATCGCATAACTAACTCGAAGCAGAATGGTCGTAGAAAAAGCAACCATTGTACTAAAGGGTGCTCCCGCATTGACGGGGACTTCATTGATCACTTCAAACCCCCTAGAATAAAGAAAAAGAAGAATGAAGGCAAAAGATAAGTTGGTCCACTTGTTCTCGAAATTTAGTTTTTTTAGTGCTTGCTTCTCCCCTTTACTGTTTTGTTCCTCATTAATGAATTCTATTCATCCTAAAAAAAATTAGGAAAAGAGTTTGTCGCTCAATCACACCAGTGGGTGGTGAGGTCATGCACAAATGCATGAGGGTTTCACCCGAAATGAGATTTTACTTTGCTTTTTCCAAGAGGGGATGGGCATGTTTGCTGTTGATTTTTTTAAAAAATTGACAGAAAGTAAATTTATATTAAGTTCTCTAAGAAAACTCTGTTAGAGACCAAAAAGGAGGGATGTACAATGAAAGGGGAGGGGGAGGGGGGAAGACAGCATACTTACAGAAATTTGAAACTGCCTAGCACCTCCACCTAAATAGTCAGCAAAAGAGTTATCACTTCTATTTACATGGCCAAAAAGTAAAGACTGAAAACTGGAAGAAAGCTTCAAGACCTCCTTACGATCTAGAGAATGTGGATCCCCATTCAAGGCACATACAGCTACCTTACAATCAGAGAAAATGGAGACACAATATGCGTGTATCAATCATGCCACATGAATAGTATCCCTAACTGCTTCGAGTTCTAGAGATGGAGCCAAAATTCCCATGCAATTTGCTGCTTTGGCTGAGACAAATGAACCACCAGGATCCCAAATCACACTTGCCACTTTACTGAGTCCCTGAGCCCCAAGAAATATGTAAAGTATTCTATTATTAGTAGGATCAGTGACTACATGTCTTACCCGAGTTGTGATGGGCCCTGCATTAGAGGTGGAGGAGACAAGTAAAGGTGGAGACTGGATTTCCTGCAGCAACCTAGACAAAGTATTCATAGACCTTTGAAGAGAAGGAACCGAACCATGAAAAATAGTGGAGTTCCTGTCTTCCTAGATAATCAAACAGAGTACTTTAAATGGAGATAAGGAGCTCTAAACAGTCAAAGCTTTTGAAACAAGATTGGAGGAAATCTATCCAGTCAAAAAAATATGAACCTGTAAATTGACTAACATCTAACCTCAAAAGACATGCTTTCCAACACTCTTAGGCATGTTTACAAAATAAAGAGCATGACAAGTAGTCTCTATTGCTGAACCAAACATAAAGGAGAAATGAGAACTTTTATGATCAAAGAGTGCGTGGCTAGTAGGTATAGCCTTGTGTGCAGCTCTCCAAATAAATTCTTTATTTTTGATAGTGTCTTCAACCTCTAGATTGCTGACCAAGGTGGTGAACCCAAGGAGGATGACCCAGAATTTCCCTGTACACAAGAAGAAGCTAGCAAAGAATAGTAGGCCAATTTGACACTAAACATACCATGCTTACAAGATCAATGTGTCCTCAGTTGATTGTGATAAGATAGGAAGAGCTAGAATTGCATCTAATCATTCACTAAACAGGGATCTTATGAGCGGTGCCTTCCATTGGTGGAGATTCGAATCAATCAACTCATGAACAAGAACAAGGCCTGAGGGGGATGGGGGAGATATAATTCCATGTGTTTGAGAGTTGGGAACCAAAGGATCTTTATAAACATAAGCTGAAAGGCCATTACCTATAAGGAGTGAGAATATACATACTTGTCACTTATAACCCTAGGCTATAATGAATCAGGATTGGAGAGAAGTCTACAACATTGTTTTGCCAATAAAGCCTTGTTAAAGCAATGCAATGCAAATCCTTAAAACCCCATTCCACGGTTCCACCCAACTTCTTTCTATTACACATTGTATCCCATTTTATCCAATTGAAACCATTTTTGGTGCTTCCTTTCCACCAAAATTCCCTGATTTGTTTGGTCAACCTATTAATGAGGTGTTTTGGTATCAAAAAGTTCGGCATTGCATAAGATAGTAAGGCAATGTCAATTGCTTTTATCAAGACTCCTTTACCAACATTGGATGATAACTTTCCTTCCACTCTGCTAGTTTAGTGTGAAGTCTTTCAGAGATGTATGTAAACAAATGGGATTTAGCTTTACCAAAGGTGGATGGGAGTCCCAAATAATTACCATGGGATAGGCTTCTTGAATGCCCAAGATAGAGAAAATATTATTCCTAAAATGTGTGGGGGTGCCATTACTAAACGTGAACTTATTAAGGTTAACGTGTTAACCTGAGAGTTGCTTGTATTCTTGGAAGATTTGACCTACAAGTTAGGAATTGTGTGGCTGAGCTAGTTTGAGTAGCATACAGTCATCAGCAAAAAACAAGTGATTGATTTCAGGGCTTGTCATTGAAATATGAATGCCTAGGATCCTTGAATGCCTATATTTGAGGTGAGTCTCAAGAGGGCATATCCTGGTAGAGAATGAAGATATAAGGGCCAAGAGGACACCCCTGCCTCAAGCCTCGTTGTGGGATGATCTTTTCAGTGAGTTGTCCATTAACCCTCACATAGTACTCCATTGTATATATAACATTGCAATACCTAATTGGTCCATTACCTTGCAAAACATAAGTGTCTAAATATTTCCTGTATAAAGCTCCATTCATGTTTATCACAAGCCTAGCAAAGATCTAATTTCAGAGCAATATACCTTTTCTTTTTTATTTTTCCTTTCTTTTTTTTCTTTTTCTAAAGTTGATTTTTTTTCATGAAATGTAGACACTCATGAGTGAGGTATATTATCTAAAATTGATCTGCTTGGCACTAATGCACTCTGGGTTTGACTAATAAGTGTTTGCAACAAAAGTTTGAATATATTTGCAAAGCACCTCGCAATGATTTTATAAGGGATCGTGCAGAGGCTAATAGGTCTCAAATGACTCACCTCTTGGGGTTTCTTTTTCTTAGGGATTAGACTGGTGATAGTTCTATTCAAGCTCCTAAGAAGGTACCCTCTAATGGAAAAATACTGAATACCCCTAATAAGTTCATCACCAATAAATTCCCAATTTCTATGATAGAACCTGGTTGGGAAGCCTGTCAATACCAGCCCCCTTTCATTTGAAACAGGGTGGTTCTTATCTCCTCCACCGAGAAAGATCTACACAAAACCTCATTTTCTACATGTGACATGCAAGGAGTGGAACTAGAAAGAAAGGGGGTGGGAGATTAGGGAAGGAAGATGCATGTGAACAAAGTTCAGAAATTAGACCATATTTCACCCTTGATGTCAGCTTCCTCTGTCAACTAGTACCCTGAAATGGCTTTTAGTTTGTGGATGGCATTGCCTAGACCAGCAAAAAGTACAAAAATTTTATGCACCAACTTCTTGGCGCCATAACTTTGTTGATATTAGCTCATTTGACTTGCCATTATATCATGCTTTCATCCTGAGAGAAAGAGGGAAAGGGGATCAAGGCAAAAGCCTAATTCAATAAAGGTGTACAGAAGTATGTGTGTAATTTCCCTCATTTTCAAGGCCATCTAGGTGGTTCAAGGTTTTAATGCAATCTTTTGAATTTTAAATTTGGAAAACATCTTTTAATTTTGAATTGTACTTTGTCCTATTTTACAACGTTTCTCTAGAGCTTGTTACCTTTGTCTTTGTGGAAATAATTGAATCCTTAGATGATCAATATGATCCCTAAGCTTCTTATTTATAATAATGTGAAATATACAAAGTTACATAATTACCCTCACTAAAAAACTGAATAATAATAACTTGAACCACAACTTATAATTAAACCAACCCATAAATAAACTGAACCAACCAACACTCCCCCTCAAGTTGAAGCATAGATGTTAATCATGCCCAACTTGCTCAAAATAGGGTAGAAGTCTCCTTCCTTCAGTCTTTTAGTAAAGATGTCGACTACTTGATCTCCAGATCTCACAAAGGCATGCATATCAGCCCTTGCTCCAACTTTCCTTTGACAAAAAAATCTATCTATCTCAGTATGTTTTGTACAATCATGTTGCACTGGATTATTGCCTATATTGATAGCAGCCTTTTTGTCACAATACAACATCACGGGACTTGTAATAGGCAAACCCAATATCTTCTAATCGACCCTTCAGCCATAAAAGTTCACATACTCCTCGAACCATGGATCTATACTCGGCCTCTGTACTAGACAATGACACCACATTTTGCTTCTTACTTCTCTAGGCTACTAGATTGCCCCCAACAAATGTATGGTATCCTGATAATGACTTTTTGTCAAGCGAACTAGCCCAATCAGCATGTGTATAAGCTTCCATTTCAAATTGTCTGAGGGTGACAAAAGTATTCCCTTTCCTGGTGTGGACTTCAAATATTGAAGTATTCTAGTAACAACATTCATATGAGTTGAGTATGGGCCATGCATAAACTAGCTCACTAGGCTTACTTAAAAAGCAACATCAAGTCTGGTGTGAGACAAATAAATCAGTTTTCCAACCAACCTTTGATATTTCCCTTTATCTACTGGTACTCCCTCTTTCTCTTTAAGCTTAATACCTGCACCGATTTGGATATCCATGGCTATACATCCCAACATTCCCACTTCCAAAAGTAAGTCTAGAATATACTTGTGTTGGGACAAATAGATGCCTATTTCTGACCTAGTGACCTCAATTCCCAGGAAATATTTGAGTTTCCCTAGATCTTTAACCTCAAATTCCTTGCTAAGCAAGCTCTTCAGCTTTTGTATTTCTGCCCCATCATTCCTAGTGATGACAATGTCATCTATATAGACTAAGTGTGATGTGAGTTCCTGACCTTGACCTTTTTACAAAGAGAGTATGGTCACTATTACTTTGCTTGTAACCAATCGATGTCACGGCCTTTTGGAGGCGTCCAAACCAACACCAGGGAGATTGCTTCAACCCATAAATCGACCTCTTCAACCTACAAACATTCCCTTTTGTTTTGCTATCAAAGAATCCATGTGGGATTTCCATTTAGACCTCTTCTTTCAATTCTCCATACAAAAATGCATTCTTTACATCTACTTGATGTAAATCCCAATCTTGATTCACAACCACTAATAACAAGACCCTGTCTGTATTCAATTTTGCAACAGGAGCAAAGGTCTCTTGATAACCAATTCCATAAGTCTGAGTGAACCCTTTTGCAACCAGTCTAGCCTTCAATCTGTTGATTGATCCATGTTCTATTTCACCACAAACACCCACTTATAAGCTACCGGTTGTTTCCCTAGAGGAAGAGTAACCAACTCCTAATTACCATTATTCTTCATAGCCTGCATTTCCTTTACCATTGTTGCCTTCCAATTTTTATCAACATAGGCTTCCTGCCAAGTCTTTGGAACAAATGGAGTAGATAAAGAAGATATGAAGGCTTGGTAGGAGTCAGACAAAGAATCATAGGAAACATATTTAGCTATAGGATGCTAAGTACATGATCTTATTCATTTTCTAACAGTAATAGGGAGGTTAGAAGAAGATACCTTAGAGATACCTACATGACTTGAATCTGGATAAGGAGACTAGAGTGGTAACATGTCAACCTTCTCTACCTGCTGTTGCGACTGGTTTTCTTCCTCTGATAGGTCTATATACCCTTGCTTTGGTCAATTTGCCTTTGAAAGATCTCAATAGTGTGCCTTACAAGAGTGGTCTCCCCTTGGATAGGATCCTCACAAGGTTCAGAGGGGGAAAGGGAAGACTAGGTTTCTACAAGTATGTTGGTTGAATGCTCCCCCTATTCAGGAAGAACTTTTAATTGAGGTTGAGTTGGGTTTGGTAGGTCTTTACATGTGATAGGAACATCCAAAGTGGGAAAGAACACCTCTGCTCTTGGAGTCTCCCCTTGGAGAGGTGTATAATAAGGAATAGACTCATTAAAGATGACATCGATTGACACTATTGTCCTCCTCAAAGGAGGATGGTAACATTTGTAACCCTTTTGAATAGCAGAATACCCCGGAAAAATGCAACGGAGGCCACGAGGTTCCAACTTATTCTTGTGGATCAAAGTTCTGGCATAACACACACAACCAAATATCCTTGGAGGAACTATAAAGGAAAATGTCCCTTGAAGGACCTCACTGGGGCATTTGAAGACAGATTCTACTAGGCATCCTATTCATGAGATATGATGTAGTGAGAACTGCATCATTTCAATATTGGTCGGGGGACATTCATGGCAATTAGAAGAGAACAAGCAATCTCTAAAAGATGTCTATTCTTCCGTTCGGCCACTCCATTTTGAGCCGTAGTATCAACAGAACTATTCTGGTATATTATGCCAGAATTAGAGAGGTATCTCTGAAATTCTTTTTCATCTATACTCGATTCCATTGTCACTGTGAAGGAACTTCACAGTGGCATTGAATTGAGTTTTGACCATGTGATGAAAATCTTGAAAACATCGAAAACTTCATTTTTTTGTTTTAAAAGATAAATCTATGTGGATCGAGAATGACAATTAATAAATGTAACAAAAAAACGATGACCAGTACAGATATGCGTAGACAAGGCCCCCACACATCAGTATGAATCACATAAAAGGAATGAAACTTCTATCAATATTAGAAGACAAATAACTTGAACGAGTCTGTTTAGCAAAACCACTAGCTTCACAAAAAATTCTCTATGACAAGATGAGACTAAATGGGGAAAAAGTTTTCTTAGAGTTCTTATAGGGGGATGTCCTAGTCTATGATGCCACTGGTGAAGGGCTGACAAATTGACTTGATGAGGAGTGGCAAGCATAGTAGAAGAAGAGGCTTCATGCAATTTCAACAAGTAGAGTATGTTATTTAGTTTACCATGTCCAATCTCCTTCCCCCGTTACCAAATCCTGAAAGACACATAAGGAAGGAAAAAATGTTGCCTTACAATTCAAGTCATGGGTAAAACTACTAATGGAAAAAAGGTTAGTAGAAAAAGACGGAACAAGTAAAACTGAGGACAAAGAAAGGGACGATGAATGCTATATGGTTCCCTTTCTAGCAATTGAAGAGTAAGAACCATCAACTATGTGGACCTTGTCTTTCCCTGAGGTAAGTAAATAGTTCAAGAAAAGAGAAGCAGAACATGTCATATGGTCAGTCACTCCAAGATTAATAATCCATGGAGCAAAAACTGAAGAAACATAGAAACCTTTAAATACGGCACCTAAAGTAGCCAAGTAGCAATTCGAATGTGCAGTTGACAAGGCATTAGAAGAGGCAGTGGCAGCAGCAATGGTAGAAGACTATAGAATGCGCCTTAGAGCAAGCAACATACACCCGAATTTTGTCAACATATTTCCTGTAGGCAACCATATCATTAGGATTAATAGGTTGGTAGTTACCATAATGGTCTAACTCTTGCCAGAGATACCATAATTCAGCATAGTACTGGGCAACTGCCAACTCTTTCTGTGTGGTCTCATGAAGTTTCTTTCGTAACTCATAGATCTGCGCATCATTCCCCAACTGTCCATAAGTCTCTTTAGTGGCCTTCCAAATCTGGGCTGCTGTACCCAACAATAAATATCCCCTGACGAGATTCGGATGCATGGAATTCAAAAGGAACAACATGATAAGAGAGTTCTTTGAAATCCACTTATCCTAAAGAATGCTAGTAGTCAAACGTTTGCTTGTAGTGCCCATAATATGGTTGACTAGACCTCTTCCAGCAATTGTCAAATAGGCAGAACGAGACTAGATCAAGTAATTAGTTCCATCGAACTTAATAGAGAGTGATGGAAGGTTGGGATAATTTTCATGACTCGTCGAAACTGCAGAAACATCCGGTGTTGTCATATCTTCAGTCCACTCACCAAAAACACCACCAAAAAAAATATTGAGGAAGTAAAAAATTGAAGTCGGATTGATCCAAACAAATTCTGATCAAACCTACTGTTCTTCAGGCTTCAAACTGTTTTAGAAGAATCTGAAATATCTCAGGAGGGTGTAAAATTTTAGAAAATATTTCTCTGATCAGCTGTAATTTTCTTATTTAATCTTGCAACCATTTTCTGATCAATCCTGCATCAAACCTATTGTTCTTCAGTCTTCAAACTTGTTAGAAGAATCTGAAACATCGTGGGAGGTGTAAAACTTCAAAAAAATTGTTTTTCATCGCGTTAGAGAAGAGAACAACATCAAGGAGGGGCCAATAGTAAGAAAGAACTCCAAAGGAAGAAGAAAAAAAGGAGAAAGGAGAGGCGGAAGCTGTTGTTGATGGCGGAAACAGAGAGAGAGAGTCGAGGCGGAGCAAAAAAAAAAAAAAAAAAAAAAGGTTAAGAAAGAGAGACACGAGGCGGAAAAAAGAAAGAGAAGGAAAAACAAGAAGTTTTCCTTGGTTTTTCGATTCTAATTTTCACTTAGCTCTGATGCCATGTGGAAATAATTGAATCCTTGTATGATTAATGTGACCCCTAAGCTTCTTATTTATAATAATGTGAAATATACAAAGTTACATAATTTTTTTAATGAATAAATAATTAAATTAAACGAAAGAGAAGCAAGAACAAACGGTCTTTAAGAGGAAGACCGCAAAGAAGAGTTTAGACCCGAGAGACAACAATGAGCATGTTCCTTGGGGTGTCATCAATTGGGGGGGGGGGGGGGGGGAGAGGTTACAAGCTTAAAGGAAACATCAAAATAGATAGTGTTCCAAATCAAGTCTTTTAAACGGGATTTGGAAGTCCATCTACGAAGGTTATGCTCCCACCAAAGATGGTGTATAGTGGCACAAAACACGAGCTTACCAACCCGATCATAGATGGAAGAACCGGAAAAGTTTCTCAGAATCCAAGACCAAACACTAGCAAAGCCAAAAGAACGCCTCATACAGGGCTAAATGGAAGATAGGGCGTTTTCCCAGATAGATCTTGAGAAAGGGCAAGAAAAGAAAAGGTGGTCAATGTCTTCCAAGCCATTCCAACAAAGAATGTAGTTTGGGCTACTAGGGATATGGCAGCCAATGGGGAAGGATTGGGTGGGGAGGGCAAGGTTAAGAGCTCTCCAAAGGGTAAGGGAATGACGGGGGATGTGCCATTTGAACCAAACTAGGGGGCCTGGGTTGGGGTTGTGGTCGCGGAGGAGGTTCCAAGCCGAAGAGGTGGAGAAGGTTTTGGTAGGTGATGGGAGCCAAATGGTAATGTCACCGGGAGGTCTAGAGGGTGGGGGGGGGGGAGTCCAAAACCTGTGTGAGAATTGGGAGGGGAGTGGGGGTTCAAGAACCATCAGAAATAAAGGCGGACAAGGGAGTGATTTGGGAATGCAAGTGTCATAAACAAAGCGAGGGCCAAAAAGGGAAAAGAGAATGCCCATCAGATGCCAAGGGTCGAGCTAAAAGGATGTGGAGGAGCCATTGGAGACAGAGATTGAGATAACGGAGAGAGCGCAGGGGCTCAATAAGAGAATTTTCCTCCAGACCTATAAAGGGTTGGAGGGCATAGGGCCCCCCCTCATCTTTTTGCAAAAAGCCGCTCCACGGTGGTAAAGTCTCATCTTGTGTGTTGGCCAAAGTGACAATAGTCACATTGAACCCTCGAATATGTTCGAAGATCTCGAAAGGGCCGTCTAGATGGAGTCAGATCGAAGAAGGTGAGAGTAAACCCAGTTGACCTAGATGGAGTTATGCTTTGAAGCAATTTTTTAGATAAGCCTAAGAAGGCAGGTCATATTAACATCAGAGATCCGGCGAATGCTAAGGCCGCCTTCAGAGGTAGGACGACAGATGGTCGACCAACCCACAAAGTAGATGAAGCGTGAGGCTTCACCCCTTTCCAAAGGAAAACGGACAAAAGGGACTCTATAGCATGGATTTCATAATAGAAAAGATACCACACCAGTAGAGATAGGAGGATTGAAGGATAGAGCGGATGAGCACCACTCTATCGGCAAAGGAGAGGAGCTTGCCTTTCCAAAGTTGAAGCTTCTTACAGATATGATCAAGCATGGGGAGGCAATGATGTCGGGTGAGTCTACTTGGAATGAGAGGAAGGCCAAGGTAGGTGATGGGAAAGGAGCTGGGCTTGAACCCCAAAAGCTAGAGAAGGGAGGCTCGCAAATGGTCAGAGACACTCGAGAGAAAGTGGGTAGATTTATCGAGGTTAACCCAGAGCCCCAAGAGAGATTAGAAAAGGGATAGGGTCGATAGGATGGAGATGGACAAGTGATCAACTTTTGAGAAGGTCATAAGATCATCAGCAAATGCGAGATGGGTAAGATTTAGGGATTTACATTTGGGAATGGGAGAGATGAGGAGCTTATCAGTATTGGTCTAAAGAATGCGAGAGAGAGCCTCCAAAGCCAACGAAAAGAGGTAAGGGGAGAGAGGGCAGCCTTGGCAGATGCCAACAGAAAAAGAAAAGAATCCGACCGGGGACCCATTAGTGATAATGGAGAAACAAGAGGTGGAGATACAAATCTCGATCCAATGGATGAAGGGAGGAGGGAAGCCCATGAAGGAGAGAACATTATTGATAAAAGTCCGAACGAATAGAGTCAAAGGCCTTATGGATCAACCTTGAGAAGGGTGGCCAGAGAATGGGAAGATCTATCAAATCCAAAACGATTTCCACACAAAGGAGGATATTGTCTGCAATGCTAGAACCAGAGAAAAAAGCGGATTGATTTGAGCTCATAAGAGAAGGCATAACCTTTTGAGCCTATTCACTAAGACTTTAGAGATGAATTTGTAGAGGAGGTTACAGAGAGAGATAGGGCGAAAATCGAAGACGGAGGAGACACCTTGCCTTTTGGGAATGCAACAAATAAGGGCTTGATTAATGGGAGAAAGTTGGGAAGGGTTAAAGAAAAAACTACGGACGGCATGGACAAGGTTGTGCTTAATAAAGTCCCAAATGGCAAAGAAGAAACCCATACTAAAAAACCATCTGGACCAACAGCGGGGTTGGTTTTGTGGGATCGAATAGCACTAAGGATTTCTTCAGGAGAGGGGATAGCACAAAGGGCGGAGAGAGAGGAAGGGTCAATGAACTTATCGAGAAGATTGGGAGGGAGAGGGGAGTGAGGGAGAGGAGATTGGAAAAGAAAAGGAAACCTTAACCTTGATACTAGGAGGGTCGGAGATCCAAGTGCCATTAAAGTGAGAAGGGAAGGAATAGAGTTTAAATTGTTGCAGGCTTTAAGGGATCGATGGAAATAGGCAGTGTTGGAGTCCCCAAGCTCAAGACATTTAATTCTAGCTTTCTCATGGAGGAAATTTTCCTTAAGGGAGAGGAGGGAGGAGAGATCAGAGGAGAGAGCTTTTTCCTGATCAGCAAAGGAGGGGTTAGAAGGATCGCTTTGGAGGAAGAACTGGGTACTTTGGAGGTCTAAGCCACAAGAGTAGACACGAGCGGAGATATTGCCAAAAGAGGAAGAGTTCCAGGAGCGGAGGGCTTCCTTGGTGTTGCGAAGCTTGCGGGCAAAGGTGATGAGGGGAAGGGAATGACAATGAACAGGCTTTGACCAAGCTTCTTTGACAATGGAGATAAAAGAAGGGTTCGAAGTTCACATATCAAAGAATTTGAAAGGCTTAGGGGAGGAGGGGGGGAGGAGATTGATGAGATAGGGCGAATGATTTGAGAGAGCCGAGTGAGGTAAAAAGGCATGAGATGCTGGAAAAGAAGAAAGCCAAAAGGCATTCGAGAGGAAACGATCAAGCTTGGGAGCAATTCTAATAGGACCGGAACGACGCTTGTGCCAAGTAAGGGAACAGCCAGACCAACGAAGGTCGGAGATACCAAAGTCTTCGATACAAGAGTTGAAATCATCAATTGCATTGGAGTCCGAAGGGGTACCACCCACACGTTTATGAGAGAATCGGATAATATTGAAGTCCCCTCCGAGACCCCAAGGGAGATTAGCGGTGGTGGAAGAGATGGACCGGATATCCTCCCAAAGGCTAGAGCAGTCGGAGGCACGATTGAAACCATAAATGATGGTGAGGAGAAAGGGGGGAGAGTTGGCGGGTAGAGATGATAAGGTGCATGAGTTAGGGGGAAGAATTCAGGAGGGAAATATGGAATTTAGAGGGGTCCCAAAGAATCCAAGTACAACCATAGGAAGAGGCCGAGGAGTTAGAGAGAAAGGACCAAGAGGGGGAGAGAGATTGGGCAATCCAATGGGCATTATCCATTTGGACACGGGTTTCTATGAGAGCACAAAGAGAAACTTTAGTGGTTTTGATGATATTTCTCACCTCAGTTTGCTTTGCAAGGGAATTTAGACCCTTAACATTCCAGATAAACACAGGGGGGAGCTAAAGGGGGAACAAGTTTCAAAGAGGTCGGGGTCAATGGTGGAGATGGATGAAGGGGATGGTGATTCAGGAGTGGCAATAGGCTTATGGGGATGGGCAAGGGGTGAGGTTTATGAGAGAGAGAGAGAGTTGGGCGGGCAGAAATGGGGGTTAGTGGGGATGGGTTGGGTGGTGGAAGGGTAATGGGTTAAAAGTTGATCATGATGTGGTAAAGGGCTAGTGGGAATGGGAGTAGGCGAATGGGTTTGGGATATGGAGTGGGCTTCCAATTGTGGGTTAGTAGTGGTGGGTTTTAAGGGCAAAAAACGAGGTTCAAATAAGGGCCCACAGACTGAAGAGGTGGAAGGATAAAAAACAGTGGGCTTGGGGAAAGAGAGGAGAAATGGGCCCAAAATAGAAGATTGGGATTGGGATTTTATTTGGTTGGGCTTTTAAGGGTAATGGGTTGGGCCGCCAGTGACAAGGGAGATTTAGTGGGATTGGATAAAGGGGGTAAAGGGGAGATAGAGTTTTCATTCATAGGGGTTTGCAAGAGAAAGGCGGTGGAGTGTGGGTGAGCGAGGTTCATGGCGAAGAAAGCAATGGGAGGAGCCGGTGATTGGCTACCAGTTTAGTGAGAGGTAAGGTTAAGAACAACTTTTCCAGTAATAAGTGGTATAGCGGTATAGCCTGTGATCGAGCAGTAAGCAACATACTATCATCAATGTTGGTAGTAGGCGTCGAATCGATTGAACGATGTGCAGTAGGAAAGGAAAAAATTTCGATCGAAATGGAAATTTTGACCGAAACTAGACATTTTTTATCTGACTATTGGAACCTCAATTTCGGGCCTCATATGCACTCAAATTGATTTGGATTCTTGCATACTACCGATTTCAAGCATAATAAACACTATAGAACTACAAGTTTACTAAAAAAACCACTGAAAATGTAACATCCAACTTTCCAAGTATATAGTACATAAGAGAAGAAGCGAGAACGTTACAACTTACAAGTCTATTCTATTCAGTGTCTCCCTTTTCCGTCTACACCCCATACAAATGACAATACAACTCCCATGATGTTCGCCCCATATAGTTTTGGACGTAGTCAACAACTGCATCTCTGTACATGGCCTCATCCACATGCATAAGATTTCTTGATGGTGGGAAGTTGTGAATCTCCAAACAAGGAACTGGTGGTGGTGGGCCTTGTGGCTGTGGAATAGTGTGGAAGATCTGCTCAACAAATGAAAGAGCACACTGGCTCTCAGAAGAAGGATAAGGTCCATATTGATAAGGTCCCAGTGGCTGACTCCGATAGGTGATAGTGGGAGGGACACCATAAGCTCCATAGGCTGCTCCATAACCATAAGGCTCCACTAGTGGCTGACTGGCCTAACCTTGAATCTGATAGCCAAGAGGGACAGTGACACCATATGGTCCATAACCATAAGTCGACTCGGTAGAACCAATACTCTCCACAGCAATATCATATGAAGACTCTGCAGGCCTATGCCATCCGGATCCTTTGGAGGTGGAGGAGTCTCTAGCATCATCAATGCTCATCGATCTCATAGATCCCACCAAGCTCTCGGCATCGGGTGGATGATAGGACCCATATGATGGCGTGTCTTCTGTGCTACAGTCGTGCTGTCTCCCCTTCCCCTTAGTCGAATATGTAGAGGAAACATTTTGGCCTCGAGATGAAGTTCCAGTATGGTTTGAATCATGTGTCGCGTGGGTGAACTGACTCTCGCCTGTGAATCTCGGTGGTTGTCCTCCCCACCCTTGACTCTCACGTCGTGGTGGTGGTGGTGGTTTGTCCCTAGGATCAGTTGAATCCTGATCACGAGGTCCAGCACCCTCCTCATCCCCTCCATCATCACCACCATAGTCATCATTGCCGGAGGCCTGAGTCACCTCATCCTCAGTGTCGGACTAGACAAATAAAATCCTCACTCTGGATGGATGCACTAGGGTGTAGCACAAAGGAACGGGTAGGCTCTACACGTGCCCTCCCCTCCTTGGCCATGAAGTCCTCCACATCAGCCCCCATCTCCTCTACAATCTGTCTACTGGGACGACCTCCCTCCTCATCCAGCAATGGCTCTCCACTATCCCTGATCTAATCAACTACTGGATTATCATCATCATCCATCTCAAATATGTCGGCCAACTCGATATTAGTACTCTCTCTGTCCATCCCCTGTATAATATGATCCTCTCTCAGTCTTCTATTATAGTGTATGTAGACAAGGTCCTCTAGACGCTTCACACCCAATCAGTTGCGCCTCTTCGACTCAATGAGGCTAAAGGTGCTCCAGTTTCGCTGACAACCAGTGGCAGAACATGTCTGGGAGAGCACTTTGCTTGCAATCACACTCAAGTGGTGTGAGTCACGTCCAAATTGCAACCACCACTCAGCTGCAACAAACATAGACTCCAAGTCATTTTAATACTTAAATAACTAAATTAAAGATAGAATATAATAATTAAATATATAATGAAATAAATGAATGAACTTACCCTGCAGGGGCGGATTCCTGTCCCGATACGGCCACAGCACGACCGAAGCTCCTAGTGGCATCTCTAAAAGCCTTTATCTAATATATAAAGAGAAAAAACAATAACTAGTTACTAGGTTAATGATTTAGTATAAAACAGGAACTGTGAATATCAAATGATTCAAATCACTATCTCACCTCCATAAGGATAACTGCTTGTTTAGCTAAATCCGATTCAAACTTCTCCACTACAGTTTGGACGGCATCCATCAAATCTTGCCTCATCCTAAGATTGTCCTTGTAATGGTAGTTGGGATTTAAATAGTATGATGTGTAAGAAAAAGTAGTATAATGTCATAATAGTGTGATAACAAAATAAAAATTAAATTAAATACTAGACTTAACAACTCACCAGCCTTATGCGGTGGATGCTGCAACATAGACTGCCATCTAAGTTCGTTGATTTGGAGGACTCTCTTGTTGCCGTGTGGGTGCTGAGCAATTTGCTGCTTCATCCTCTCTACTGCAGCAAATATGTGTGGTAGAGTAGGTTTTCTCTGCTGATCTACCATCCTCAACACATGCACCACAGGCTCAAGCATCTTCACCACTATCCTCACATTGTGCCTGAAAGTCTCATTGAATATGGTCAATTGTGCTCTCCTTCCTCCCACTGATGAAGAACCCTCCCAGTTAAACCACTCCTTTGATGCAAACATGCTCCTAAGGCCAGTCTTCCTACTCTCAAAGCTCTACAGTGCTATCCAATTAGTAGCAAATCTGGTTATGCCTGGCCTTACTAACTCACCTTGACATTTGTCCCTCATCATCCTTAATGCATAGGTGTGGTTATATATGAAGGTGCTAACATGTCAGGCTTGCTCCACGGTCTTCTTCACAAGCTTGACCTTTCCGATGCCCTTCAACATTAAGTCAATGCAGTGAGCAGCACATGGAGTCCAAAAGAGCTTATATATGTCCATCCATCAAGGCATCAATACAAAGTTATAAAGTGTACATGTAATGTAAATATATGTATTTAAAAATGAAAATTAATACTATATGTTTATGTACTTGGAGTTCTCCTGCATCTTCAACCCAACTTTTTTGTAGTTGAAGCCATTATCAGTCACAATTTGAATCACATTTTCCACTCCAACCTCCTTCACCACTTCCTTTAATAATTTGTAAATGTATTTTGCATCCTTCTTCTCACTGAATGCATCTACTGACTTGAGGAACACTGTCCTCCCATCACAATTCAACATGAAATTGATGATGAACTGTCTAGTGGGACCAATCCAACCATCAGCCATCACAATCACTCCATAATGAGTCCACATGAGCTTTAATCCCTTAATATACTCATTTAAGTCATCTTTATGCTTAGGCAAATATTATATATCTCATATGGAGTGGGGCCCTGTACACCACTCCCAGCCCTGCCTAACTCCTCAATCATATCTCTATAGTGGGGCCCCTGGGCTGTATGTGCAAGAATACTATGGTAATAAGCCCATTTGGAGAAAGCCATCCCCACTTTTTCCTTCACACTCCTCCATAAGTGCTTCAACTTTCTCTGTTTATGCTCACGCCTCGCAAATAGGGCCAGATCATTGCGAAGAATCTCAAGATTCAGATCTGTGGGATGTGCTGACGAAGCTCGACCCCTTGTAGGGGCCCGTGGGATAGGAGCCTCCTACCTCACACTCTAGAGTCCTCCTCATAGGGGCCTGTGGGATAGGAGCCTCCTACTCTCTAGAGGACCCACAACCCAGACCCCTCTGTTGCTCCCTACTCATCATCATTGCCCTCCTCACCTGATCGGCCTCTAGATCAGGGTCACACTCTCCTGGATCATCCATGCCATAATCCTCAGGATCTGGAAGGTCATCTAAGCATACATCCTCGAACTCATCCCTCTGTGTTCTCTTCTCTTTCCTCTTTTGCTTTCCACCACTAATATATGAGGCAATTGCCCTCTTGACCTCTACGGGCACCTTTGGGCACCCTACTACATCCCTGTTTCCACCAGCTAGATGCACTTTCAGTCTAGTGACCCCACCTCCTCCTATTTGTTTCTTACAATAATTACACTCGCTCTTCCTTCTAACAGGTTTCAGTGGCTTCCCATGTTGCCAAGCTATGTCTAACATCTTTGAAACTTGAAAAAGAATGCCTGATATAAGAAATACACACTAAGTATCTTGAAAAGCTCCACAATATGCTCCAAAAATGACATACATGCTTCTAATAATAACCTCCTATTTTTAAATATAAAAAATATATATATAACCATATAAGTATTTTTTTAATATATAAATAATTTAAAAATATATAAAATACACACCAACTATCTTAAAAATATCCACAACATGCTCCAAAAATTGGATACATGCTTCCACTAATACTCTGCTATTTTTAAATTTAAAACAGAAATTAATTAGTTTTTTTAATAAATAGATATATATTTTTAATTATTTAAATATATATTAAATACAGTAAAATTACATAATAAACAGAAAAAAAAATTAATTCAACACCATCACAGCAATATGGTGTCTCAACTCTGACATACATTAATTTAAAGCTTATACATGTACTATACATATACATTTTTAGCAATATACATAATTTACTAAATAATTTTTAATAACAGAAAAATAAAAAAATAGTAGGAAGAATCATAAATTAATTTTGACACTACAAATTCTTAGATCAACACTCTAAAGTAAACATACATAAATTTGGAAGCAACCTAAGATGATTTAAGGCACAAATGAAATAAAAATCAAAAAATGAGGAAGTTGGTTACTCACATTGCAAGATTTGAGAAAATGCACAATGGAGGAGCAAATCTAGTGTTTGAAGGAAATGGAGTTGTAGAAATTAGGTGTAAAAAGGAATGAAAGCAAGAGAAATAAAAATGGAGGTCGAAATTTCGTTGGCGATATGGACCGAAAGGTCAAAAAACACTGTAAGCTCTAAAATGAGCTTGAAACAGGTTACTTTATAACCTGCGCAAGTATCGTTTCAGCTCGATATGGTTTGGGGCCAAACTTCGACTCGTCGATACGATACGATACATGATACATTTCGTGCCTGTACTTGTATTTCGTTTCGATTTGAAATTTTGCAGACATTTCGGTCAAAATTTTGACCATTTCGATCGATTTTTTTTCCATGGCAGCAGGAGCAGCCTGAACAGTAGCTTCAGAGATTTCATGAATCAAACAGGGATAGGCAATACGGATCTGATCTTCATATGGAGTAATGCAGAACATCGACGATAACTTTCTTGAGTTTCTTCTTCTTCTCCGGTAGGTTTTTGCAACCGGCGGAGTGTTAGTCTTTGAAGGAGCAGTAGATGAGCATCAATAGTAGCAGGGATTGAAATTGTTAATTTCTTAAGGGTGTCGATCGTACGGAGAGGTGGAGCTTCAACAAGTGGAGCATCACAGAACATTCGGTCTTTAGAGGGGTTAACAGTATCTTTTGATCGGGCTTCAAACTGAGGCTTCAAAGAGTCTTTGCAGGGGCGAGCAGGAGCAGACGACGAATAGGTTCCTTTCTCATGACCAAATGACGAACACAGTTTGCAATGAAGGGGAACCCAGTCATAAACAATTATTTGATCATACTTCAATCCAAAGACGTCTACAATGGAGCTCGCCGAAGGGAGAGTGTTATCAGCAAAGAAATCCACACACAAACGAGCATAAGATAACTTTTCCATCGCGAGAGTACGAGAGTCAGTGCACAGATGTTTTCCAATTGCAGAGCCAATGCGACTAAGGCAATCACAGTTCCATAACTCAAGAGGGAGGCCAAGAACATTGATCCACAGGGGAATGGTGTTGAAGTCGACCCTGCGGAAAGGCGAGGAAGGAGACCAAGGTTTGGTGAAGATTTGGGACTTTCCAACAAACCAGGGCGAACCTTCTAAGACACGAGCGTGACAATCTTGAGAGGAGAAATTGAACAGAAAAACACCAGATTCTAACAGATAAGTAAGTCTCCATGAGACCTTCAACTTTCCATTGTTTAGCAAGAGAGGTTATTAGGATACTGGGGGGGGGGGACAGGGCCAAGAAATTGGCCAATGATTGCTGATTTCCACCAGAGGATGCCGGAGGCAATGGAGGAAGAAGGGCAGTGGGCTGTCGGGGTAGAGTTTAAGATTTTCGGTGGGACGAAGTGAGATTTAGAGTTTCAGTAGGGGTGGATTGCTTGGAGAAGAGGGTATTCCAAGGTTTTGAGGGGGGAGGAGGGTCATTGGTGAGCGGCGGGGGTGCGATGGGGGTTGGAGATGAAGGGTTGGCTTCTGGAGACGGAGGAGAAGACATAGCCAGTACAAGTTAGTCTACATGTCTTCAACTGGGGTGTTCACTTGATGTTGGACATCCACCATAACAAAGTTAACAATCCGCCTCAAGCTGGAGTATATGATGTAAAGCTCCACTATAACAAAGTTACATAATTACTCTCACTAAACAATTGAATAATAATAACTTGAACCACAACTTATAATTAAACCAACCCACAAATAAACCGAACCAACCAACAATCTTAATTTGTAGAATTCAATCATTTTTGTCTCTCATGTACTTTTCTTTAAATTTTGTAGTTGTAGGTTGTAAATTACCTTGTAAATTGACATTAAATGATGTTTATGCTAAAAAAAAAACACGTAATTAGTGCTTACCATGCTTACGGTTGATAAAAAGTTAAGAAAAGTTTAAGGGCTTCTTTCCAGTAGATCATATCAATAAGTTTCTTAGCCACATAAACAATGCATCTTGAAAGGAGATCTTGTTATTAGGTGGTTGCATGATGTTAATGAATCTCTTTTATATAAGTGGCTAGGCAAATCCAACATGGAGAGTCTTGTTATATGAAATTGCTAAGAGCAAAATTATTGAACTCATAGAAGAAAATCTGAGACACAAGGTCTGCATTTTTTAAAAATGAAACAAGACACAAGGTCAGACATGCGAAAGCGTTTGTATCAACTGAAACGATACGAAATTTTAGTCGATACAACAAGAAATTTTGTATTGTTTCGTATCGCACCGAAACGATACAGGCCAGGTTATAAAAATGCATCTTTTCGATCAGAATTTCAACATTCCGTCATTTTTTACCCTTTTCGCCCGTATCGCCTCTTAGGTTTCGACCCCTTTTTCAATTTTATTTTGATTTCTCTTGCTTTCATCCCTCTTTTCACCTAATTTCTAAAACTCCATTTCATTCAAACACTAGATTTGATCCTCCATTTGTGCATTTTCTCAAATCTTGCAAGGTGAGTAACCAACTTCCACATTTTTTTTATTTTTGTTTTGTTTGTGCCTTAAATCTTCTTGGATTGCTTCCAAATTTAAGTATGTTTACTTTAGAGTGTTGATCTATGAATTTGTAGTGTCAAAATTAACTTTTGGTTCTTCCTACTATTTTTTTTCTTTTCTGTTATTAAAAATTATTTTGTAAATTATATATATTGCTAAAAATGGATATGTATAGTATATGTATGAGCTTCAAATTAATATATGTGAGAGTTGAGGCACCATATTGCTGTGATGGTGTTAAATCAATTTTTTTTTTCTTCTGTTAATTATCTATTTTTACTATATTTAATATATACTTAAATAATTTAAAAAATATTTAAATATTAAAAAAATAACAAAATTATGTTTTAAATTTAAAAATAGGAGTATTAGTGAAGCATGTATGCAATTTTTTAAGCATGTTGTGGAGCTTTTTGAGATAATTAGTGCGTATCTAGTGCGTATCTTATACATTTTTTAAATTATTTAGATATTAAAAATACTTATTATTTTTATTTTATATTTAAAAATAGGAGGTTATTATTAGAAGCATGTATGTAATTTTTGGAGCATGTTATGGAGCTTTTCAAGATACTTAGTGTGTATTTCTTGTATCAGACACTCTTTCAAAGATGTCAGACATAGCTTGGCAACACGGGAGGCCACTGACAGCTAATAGGAGGAAGAGCGAGTGTAATTACTACAAGAAACAAATAGGGAAGACTACACTGAAGGTGTATCTAGCTGGTGGAAATAGGAATGTAGTAGGGTGCCAAAAGGTGCCCTCAAAGGTCAAGAAGGCAATAGTCTCATACTTGAATGGGGGGAAAACAAAAGAGGAAAGAGAAGAGAACACAGAGGGAGGAGTTTAGGATGCATGCCTAGGTGACCTTCGAGAGCCTGAGGATTATGATCTACAGGAGCCAGGAGAGTATGGATGTGACCCTGATCCAGAGGCTGAACAGATCAGGAAGGCAATGATGATGAGTAGGGAGCAACTGAGGGTTGATGACATGAAGAGGCAACAGAGGTCTATGGGTTGTGGGTCCTCTAGAGAGCCAGCAAGTATGGGAGGCACAGGCAGCTCCCAAGTCCCTATAAGGAGGAGTTAGAGTGTGAGGCAAGAGGTTCCTATCCCACGAGCCCTAACAAGGGGACGAGCTTCATCAGCATATCCTACAGATCCGGATCTGGATATTCTTCGCAATGATCCGGCCCTATTTAGGAGGCCTGAGCAAAAGCAGAGAAAGTTGAAGCACTTATGGGGGAGTGAAGGAGAAAATAGAGATGGCTTTCTCCAAATGGGATTATTACTATAATATTCCAGCACACATAGCCTAAGGGCCCTACTATAGGGATTTAATTGAGGAGATAGGCAAGGTTGGGAGTGGTGTACAGGGACCCACTCCATATGAGATATATAATGTCTATTTGCCTAAGCATAAGGAGTTAAATGAGTATATTAATGGATTAAAGCCTATGTGGGCTTATTATGGAGTGACTATGATGGCACTAGTCCCACTAGACAGTCCATTATCAACTTTATGTTGAATTGTGATGGGGGACAGTGTTCCTCAAGTCAGTCGATGCATTCAGTGAGAAGAAGGATGCAAAATACATTATAAATTATTAAAGCAAGTGGTGAAGGAGGTTGGAGTGGAGAATGTGATCCAAATTGTGATTGATAATGGCTCCAACTACAAGCAAGCTGAGTTGAAGATGTAGGGGAACCAAGGTACCAAAACATGCTTCTACTTCTAGTACTAATTTTCATTTTTAAATACATATATTTACATTACATGTACACTTTATAACTTTGTATTGATGCCTTGATGGATGGATAGATATAGGCTCTTTTTGGACTCCAAGTGTTGCTCACTGCATTGACTTAATGCTAAAGGACATCGGAAAGGTCAAGCTTGTGAAGAAGACTGTGGAGCAAGCCTGACAACTTAGCACCTTCATCTATAACCACACATATGCATTAAAGATGATGAGGGACAAGTGTCAAGGTGACTTAGTGAGGCTAGGCATAACCAGATTTGCTACTAATTGGATAGCACTGCAAAGCTTTGAGAGTAGGAAGATTGGCTTTAGGAGCTTGTTTGCATTACAGCAGTGGTTTAACTGGGAGGGTTCTTCATCCTTAGGAGGAAGAAGAGCACAGTTGACCATACTCGATGAGAGTTTCTGGATATGAGGATAGTGGTGAAGATGCTTGAGCCTATGGTGTATGCAAGGAATGAAAGTTCGCCCGGTTCGCTACCCGCAAACCGGGCGAACTGGCGAAATATCGCCGAGATTTCGGCGATATTTCACCCCTCAATTCAAAAAAAAATCGCCCCCTGTTTCAGGGCTATTTTGGTCAATAATTTTGGTAAATTTTATGCTATATCCTAATTTGATGCAAATATGTGGTAAATTTAAATTATTGCCTATAAATGTTTCCATTTAAATCTCTTGCCTAGCCTCATTTAACATGTTACCTTCTAAGGCCTAAATTATTCAAACATAATTGGAATGATTAACCAACGATTCTATTACAAAATTCCTTCACAATTTAAATTGTTTTCATAAATTATTTCATGTATATACTCTTCCCTAACCACATTTGGCATGTTGACTTTTGAGGACTAAATCACTAGAATATAGTTGGTAAGATTGCTCATTAATCTTGAAGATTTTGCTAAAAAATGTCTTCCTACCTATAAATTATTCTATGTAGATTCTCTTCCTAATTATATTTAGTACATTAACTTTTGAGTCTTGAATCATTGGGATAGAATTGGTAAGATTGGGATAGAATCGCGAGAGAAATCATCTAAAAATGCAAGAAATAACATAAAAATC
This sequence comes from Hakea prostrata, assembly GCF_041222555.1. Classification (NCBI taxonomy): domain Eukaryota; kingdom Viridiplantae; phylum Streptophyta; class Magnoliopsida; order Proteales; family Proteaceae; genus Hakea; species Hakea prostrata. The sequence goes on from NC_142608.1 coordinate 9,082,862, forward strand.
GCAAAATAATAATAATATAATATCGATTTTTTCGATATATCGCGATATATCGCCAAGAAATCGGCGATATCTTGCATATAATATCGCCGAATTTTGGCGATATATAGTTCCTTGAGTATATGTATTGAGGATGGTAGATCAGCAAAGAAGACCTACTTTACCACACATATGGACTGCAGTAGATAGGATGAAGCAGCAAGTTGCTCGGTCTACCCACACAAGGAACAAGAAAGTCCTCAACATCATCCAAGTTAAATGGGAGTCTATGTTGCAGCATCCATTATATAAGGCTGATGAGTTGATAAATCTAGGATTCAATTTAAATTTTGATTATGTTATCAAACTATTAAGTATTTAAGTACTTACTATTCCCTATTATTTTTTCTTGTTCTTACACAACATACTATTTAAATCCCAAGTACCATTATAAGGACAAGCTTGGGATGAGGGTAAGATTTGATGGATGCCGTCCAAACTATAAGGGGAGGAGAAGTAGACCCCCCCAAAAAAAAAAACAAACCCCCTTTAAAAGGTGGGATAGTGTTTTTTTAAACACAATCCATAGTTTTATACTAAGTTATTGTTGAAAGAAACAATTGTGGGAGAATGGCTTATTGATCCATGATCTCAAGCCCTTTATTTATAATAAAGTGGAAAGTAGACTATTACAAGGAATAGAAGTTTACATGAATGCAAACTCTAATTTAATTCCTATACAAACTCTTATTGGACTCCTAATAGAATCCAACACTCCCCCTCAAGTTGAGGCATGGATATCACACATGTCCAACTTGACCAAAAAAGTATAAAACATCTGTCTAGGTAAACATCAGCAATTTAATCTTCAAACTTATAGATTATGTCTGCCTTATAGACTTCCATTTGATTTGTCCTCATCTTTACTGCAACTTTATGTCTCCAAGGAAGAACGCCCAAGTAAAGAAGTAGAATCTTCAAATGTTGAGAAGACTAAATTTCTGCACAAATCTCAGGGAAAATATATTTTTGGGGTAACAATAGCTAGGGTAAAACAGCCAAAGTGAAAGTTTTGATTTGTAGCAATGTTAGATCTTTAAACGGAAAGTTTGCCAAGGGGCAATCTCCAAAGGTAGGGGAAAATTTGTCAAGATAAGTGACAATCTCCAAAGGTAATAGAGATCAAGTTCTGCAAAGGTCAAACGACAAGTCTTTTGCAAGGTTAGATCTCTGAAGGGAAGATGTCAAGTTAAGGGGCAAATCTCCAGGGTTAACAGAGATCAAGTTCTGCACAATCAAAAAGATAGATCTATAGCAATGTTAGATCTCCAAAGTGGAAGATTGCGAAGGTAAGGGACAAACTTTCAAAGGAGTAGAAGATTGCGAAGGTAAGGGACAAACTTTCAAAGGTAACAAAGATCAAATTCTGCATAAGGAAGTCTACATGAAAGGCTTTGAATTGTAGACATCTTCAATCTCCCCCTCACGTGTAGCGTTACACGTGGGAAGATAATAACAAAGGAAATTCCAATGGGGAAACTTGAAGAGGAAGAAATTATAATGGTAAGATAAAAGTATCAGGAAAACAAATCCAGAGAAAATGACAAAATTTGAAAGGGGGTTGACTGAGCCTACGGTGCCACTAATGAAGGTCTGATATTACCGAATGGATCGGATTAGAAGATGTAGTCAAAGCAGAAGTAGATCCTCCAATCGGCTCGAGCAAATAAAGTCCATTTACCACGACCAATCTCCTTCCCCAGATCCTGAAGTACCTAGGTAGGAGTTGGTAGGGGTAGTAGAGGAAGCAGTGGTCGAGGCTGTACCGGCAGTAGAAGATTGCATAATACGTCGCAGAGTAGCGAACTCCTCCTGCGAAAAACCAACGTCTGCAGAGGGTGTGGTGGAAACTGTCTCAGAAAGATTAGCCTTTTGTTTTCCCTGTCTTTGTGCTCGTTTTTGCTCAAAATCAGCAGGCTTCCCATGCAGTTTCCAACAATTTTCCTTGGTATGATATGGTTTGTGACAGTGCTCACACTTAACAATCTCCTTAGCCAGATCAGATTTAGTGCGAACAGACTGTAAAGCTGATTTCTCCATAATAGGAGTATGAAGCATGACTAATCGATGACTTTCCTCACACTGAACAAGACCATAAGACTGTTCTAGTGTAGGAAAGGGAGAACGACTTAAGACTTGTACTCTGATCTGATCGTACTCCACGTTCAAACCTGCCAAGAAGTCATATACTCGAATCTTATCAATGTACTTCTTATATGTCGCCACATCATCTGGATTAGTGGGGTGATAATCCCCATAATGATCCAACTCTTGCCAAAGAGATCGCAACTCAGCATAATAGTGGGCCACAATTAGTTCCTTTTGGGTAGTCTCATGAAGCTTCTTTCGTAGCTCATAAACTTGTGCATCATTCCCCAACTGTCCATATGTTTCAAGTAGTAGCCTTCCGATTTGGGCTGCAGTATCAAGTAATAGGTAACCCCGGGCAATATTTGGATGCATGGAATTCAAAAGGAATGACATAATAAGAGAGTCGTTTGATATCCATTTATCCTGTAAAACACCTGCGGTAGTGGGTTTGATAGTAGTGCCCGTAATGTATCCAACTAGTCCTCTTCCAGCAATAGTCAGGTAAGCAGATTGAGACCAGATCAAGTAATTTGTGCCGTCAAATCTTACCGAAAGAGAATGAAGAATGGGAAAATATTCGGATCCAGTGGGAGCAGTAGTATCATTGATGGCTGCCATGTTGAAAGAATTGTCTGCAGTTCTTCAGTCTTCACCCCTTCTGAAAAAACTAAAACGTTGCAGAATGCAATAGCCGAACAACCCAAACAAGTCTAAGTAATGACAAGTCTGGGTAATGAGATGATATGAGCCAATTCTGCTTTCCCCCTTTTTTTCTTTTCTTTTCTTCTGACTCTGATTCTGAATCTGATTCTTGATTCTGAATCCTGATTCTGATTCTAATTCTAATTATGACCAGAAAACTGAAATTACAAATAAGTCCCTAAAACTATTTGAATTTACAAATAGGTCCTAGAACTATTTGAATTTACAAATAGACCCCTGGAATTATGCAAATTTATAATTATGTCCCTGAAAATTTGCAAATAGATCCCTAAAAATATGCAGATTTACAGAAATATCCCTAGAAGAATGTAAATTTACAAATTAAAGCCCTCAACCATCGTATTTATTTTTCTGTTGGGCTAATCGAAACTAAAAAACCAGCAGGTGTATGAGCAGAGTCAGGTCTTCATGATTGGCTCTTCCAGACGAAGAACAAGAGAAAAAAAAATCGAAGAAATAACTCACTAATTGAAGTTGTAGAAGCAAGGTAGTTGCAGGATCTCGAAGTCAAGCTTTTGCGCGTTGCGAAGCGCGGAAGTTGCTGATTTCTTCTTCTCTTCTTCTTTCCTCTGTTTTCTGTTTTTATTTGTCAAATCGAGACGTTACTGAAAAACTGCCAGCAGTAGAATTGAAGATTGGCGATGGGTTAGAAAATAAATTCAGAAGAAGAAGAAGGTGGGTTGCTTCCCTAATCGAAGCGATAGGTTACAGAAAAAAAGAATTTCTATGATGGTTGCAGAAAATTTGGTTGCAGAAAATTCCAGCGACCGTTGCAGAAAATTCTGCAATGATTGGAGAAAATCTGCGATGGGGTTTTGTAGAGAAAAAAAAGATCCTAATCGAACTTAGGCTCTGATGCCATGTTGAAAGAAACAATTGTGGGAGAATGGCTTATTGATCCATGATCTCAAGCCCTTTATTTATAATAAAGTAGAAAGTAGACTATTACAAGGAATAGAAGTTTACATGAATGCAAACTCTAATTTAATTCCTATACAAACTCTTATTAGACTCCTAAAAAAAAAAAAAAAAATAATTAACCCCTTTTTTTTTTTTTTTTTTTTTTTTTTTTTTTTTTTTTTTTTTCCCCCCCCCCCCCCCCGCCCTTCCCTCCCCGGCCTCTCGGGGTTGGGCCCCCCCCCCGGGGGTAAGTTCATTCATTATATACTTAATTATTATATTCTATCTTTAACTTAATTATATAACTATTAAAATGACTTGGAGTCTATGTTTGTTGCAGCTGAATGGTGGTTGCAATTTGGACGTGATTCACCCCATTTGAGTAGGATTGCAAGCAAAGTGTTCTCCCAGACATGTTCTGCCATTGGTTGTGAGCGAAATTGGAACACTTTCAACCTCATCCACTCAAAGAGGCACAACCGATTGGGTGTGAAACATCTAGACAACTTTGTCTACTTACACTATAATATGAGACTAAGGGAGGATCATATTAGACAGGGGATGGACAAGAGAGAGTAACAATATCGAGTTGGCCAACATATCTAAGATGGATGATGATGATAACCTAATAATTGACTGGATCAGGGACACTGGAGAGCCATTGCTGGATGAGGAGGGAGGTTATCCTAGTAGACTAAACGCAGAGAAGATGGGGGATGATGTGGAAGACTTCATGGCCCAGGAGGGGAGTGCACATGCAGCGCCCGCCCGTCCCTTCGTGCCATACCCTAGTGCATCCACCCAAAGTGAGGATTTGATTGTCTGGCCAAACATTGAAGATGATGCGACTTAGGCCTCCGGCAATGACGACGATGGTGATGGTGATGATGATGGAGGGGATGAGGAGGGTGTTGGACCTCATGATCAGGATTCTGCTCATCCAAGGGACATACCACCACCACTAGTACATTAGAGTTAGGGGGGAGGACGACCACCGAGATTCATAGGCAAGAGTCAGTTCACCCACGCGTCACAAGATTCAGACCATACTGGAGCTGCATCTCGAGGCAAAAATGTTTCCTCTACATATTCGAGGAAGGGGAAGGGGAGACAACACGACTGTAGCAAGGAGGACATGCCATCATATGGGTCCTACCATCCATCTAATGCGGAGAGCTTGGTGGGATCTATGAGATTGATGAGCATACATGATTCCAGAGACTCCACCTCTAGAGGATCCGGATGGCATAGACCTACAGAGTCCTCATATAATACTGTTGTGGAGAGTATTGGTTCTACTGGGTTGACTTATGGAGCTTATGGTTATGGACCTTATAGTGTCCCTCCTGGCTATCAAACTCAGGGTCAGCCACCAGTGGAGCCTTATGGTTATGGAGCTTATGGTGTCCCTCCCATTGTCACCTATCGGAGTCAGCCACTGGAACCTTATTGTCAATATGGACCTTATGCTAATCATTCGTTGAGCAAATCTTCCACTCTATATCACAGCCACCACTAGCCTTTCCATATGCAATTGAGCCAATTCTTTATCCGGAGATTCAAAACTTCCCACCATCAGGAAATCTTAGGCATGTGGATGAAGCCACGTACAAAGTTGTACGTCGACTATATGGGGCAAACATCATGGGAGTTGTATTGTCATTTGTATATGGTGCATATAGAAGGAATATAATAGACTTGTAATTGGTAACATTTTTGCTTCTTCTCATAGATAGTATATACTTGAATTTACTTTTTCAATGGTATTTTTTGGTAAACTAGTAGTTCTATAGTGTTTATTATGCTTGAAATAGGTCATATGCAAGAATCCAAATCATTTTGAGTCCATATGAGGCCCAAAATTGAAGTTCAAAATTTATTTATTTTTTTAAATCGCTAATTTTGACCAAAATTTCGGCCGAAACTTCGAAATTTCGGCCTTTTTCAAGTTCAAAATTATTTGAACTTAATGGTACATCCTTGGGGGGAAAAAATTGGCACAAACCTAGGTCGCAGCAGACAAAAGTTGACTGCAACCATGTTCCTGCTGTCCTTGTCATATGGGCTTACATGGAATATCACTGGATATTTTGGGAAATAATAAAGCCTAAGAGAGTACTTGTGAACTCTAAAGATTTGGGTTAAAAACTAGCCTTTTAGATTTTATTATTTTCCAGAATACCCTATGAGATTCCATGTTGACAAACATGACATCCCAATTGTATCTCATGGCTAGCATTATTGGAAAGTAATGCTCCCCAATTCTAATGGTATGTAAGATAGAGAAACAAGTGCCTATAGAAATGCAGGAAAGAAGAGAAATGGGATGCAAACACTCAAACAAAGCAAACATAGTATAGACTTGTACATGTAAGGTTGAGTTTCATTCTATTTTTCTTTCTACTTGACCATGAGTATTATGCCTGGCATTACACCTTCTCTCATATTTGTGATGCACCCTAGTCTTTTTAAAACCAAGAAAGTACTGAAAATGTTATCTAGAAAAGGTATTAAATTACTATGGGATCTTTCCACTCAAAGGATAGCCCTTTTGAAAGAATTAAATGATTAAATGATTAAATGGCAATCTCCCCCATCCCAATTTTATCTGATTTTATATTTATGAGCCTTGCAGTGTATTGCTAGTATTTTGGCATGGCCAAACCACCCAAGAAGCTTCCTCAAATTAGAGAACCAATTGGAACAACCAGCGGAAGGTTTTAAATGAAGTTCCACATGAAGTAGGAAGGAGTGTTCATGAGAGACATTTGCAACATCTGGCCGGTATAAATGAACGAAGTAAGGTTTGGAGCATCAATATCAAGTTCAACCAGGTTCTTGCAGTTGAACACCTCCAAAATTTTAAGCTTCTTCTGTGCATAGACCTCAAGTATCCTTATAAACCCGCAGCATACAACTTTTAGATTCTCAAGAAGGAGCAACTTGGGGATCAAGACATAAAATATGTCTTCTTCTATTGTAAGGAACTACAATGATAAAGGTTTTAGGCTTGTTGCCTTGTTTTGAAATGAGTTAACCAATGGGTTATCAGCATATAGAGCCAATGAAAAGGACTAGAGGTTTGGCGTTTCTATATCAAACTTGTTCAAGTAAGTACACTTCGAAACTATTAAAGTTTGCAACTGAGAACTTGAGAAGTAAATCCATGAAAGCACTGCAAGATTTTTAAATCAATGTTTCAATTATCAGGGAAGTAGAGAGTAGGTTTTGGATGCTCCCTTCTTCTGCATGTATTTCGTCCAAAGATAATGTCTTCAGGCAAAGCAAGTTTTACTCTAGAAAGGCACCAACTAACACCTTAGCTTCAATACAGTAAGAGATTCTGTTGTGAAGATGCTCTGTGGCAATCTATAACAAAACACATCCTCTGTATAAAACATGGGTTATTGGAAAAGGAATGTCAACTGATATGTTGATATCTAACACTTCAAGGTTGCCCTTTATTGTAGATTTTATCCATGCGCGAATCCAAGAAGACATTCCGGAATCTTCCATGGTTCAAATTTTTCATGCGGAGCTTGAACTTCGAAAACCTTGTGAGTGTTGCTTTAGTGAATTTCTTACATAATCTATGAAATCTTTCCAAGTAGACTAGTAGGTCTAATCAAAATCTAAAACAAGGTAGGAAAGCCAAACACTTCGCCATCTCTTTGATAAGGTGCTTGTTTGAGCCACATCCTTTGCCTCTAAGAAAGAAAGGAGCATGTGCAAAATCTCATCAAGTAATGCCGTGATCATGCCCTTTGAGTTTCTAGTTCATTCTTCGATAACTTCTTTGCTTCCTCCTTGCATTTGATTTGTCTTCTTCTCTTAGAACTCTCCATTACTTGTAGGTTTGTCATTTAAAGTAATCATAGAGAAACAAACTAGAACAATGTAACGCTATTGCAAAGCTTGTAACATAGAAGAAAGCTAATTGGTAACTGGATTTCAGTTTGATTTTTGTCTCTTCATAGTCCATCAATAATATGTCAAATCATGATTTGCAGCAATACATATATAAAAAAAATCACAAACAAACATGCAATAGCATTTCCTAGATAATAATCATAATATATATGATTAAAAATGGATAAATACATGATTGTCCATAAATTTTGCTCCGTTGAAATGAATTTCATAGCCAAGAAAAATTGTATATGTACTGGAACTTATGGATGCTATTAGCATTTTTATGTATAATTTTCCCAGTATGACAATTTAGTAGAATCTGAGAACCAAAAACAGTGAAAGTGAAAATCCTGTTTCTCTCTCTTTAGTCATATTATCAGGTTTAGAGAAAACAATTGCACTTTTCAAGACACACAACAGCTTCAACACAATGGAATAGGAATACTGCATATAAATATATTATATTTCTACTTAGTAGTCATGTGACTGCATCTCTAGGAGAACCAATAAATAATTGATACAAATTAGTTCATATGCTAATTAAACTTATACCAAGTATATTTGTAAACAGCATAATCCCGATAACACTAATTTTTTCTCAACCTTTCTAATAAAAGAATGTTTGTTTTAAACTGAGAACTCAACTTGAAAGACTATTTAGTCCGGATTCATCAATGTCCATGAATCAATGAGTGAATCATTTCAAAATCAAACTTTAAAATATTTTAACCAAACTAGTTCAAAAACATGGACAAACCATTAGAAATTCAACGACATCAGTATGGATAGGAATACTGGCTCTTTTTTTATTAATTATTATTATTACTTCATTTTTATTTTTCTTGTGTTGCTTCAAATAAAATCTTTCTTTTGTGGATTTTTCCTCTGTTACAGACAGAGAGGTTCATCATTCCAAAAAAGTTAAGGGAAAGTCCAGTGCCTCCACTGCTTGAGTTAAAGCACATGAAGCTATTGACGACCTCTGAATTTATTATGTATTATGAAGAACTTATTGATAGACTGCTCTGGATTTCTCCAAACATCGAGACTCTATCAATAGAAATGGGATCAAGCTATAAAACTCTTATGGTATGAAAGTCTCCTTTAAAGAATACCCATGTGTATCACCACCAAATTTGCCTCGAATTAATCTATTTCTCATTTCAAATACTTGAATTTTGACGTCTCTTGTGAAAGATTTTCCATTATGATTTACTAAAACAGTTTGTGCTATACATTACTTGAATTTGTGCTTTTCAGGTTCACGACCTACTGGCAGCTCGGGGAGAATGAAGTTGCTGCAGGTTCTTACTTTGACAAGTTTCCATGGAATATATCAATAGGAGGTCACTGAAGGAACTGAAAGGAAAACAAACCATCTATTGGACTATGCGGCTTATTCATGTTCTGTTTTTAGTTTCTTTTAATCTTTTTTCTTCCCAGTTGATCTGGTTTTTGACTTGGAACCATAAAGAGGAGGCAGAGACCAAAACTCATTCTGTTTAAATTAGATATATCTGTTTTCATGACTTGGAACTTGAACAGGAAGTTTGAAGAGATATTAAATCTGTTCTAGTTGTCTGATGCTTTAGTGCTGAAAGAAAGGTGTATTTTTAGCGTTCAATGCTCGAGTAATACCTGAAGAAGTTTAGTGGATGACTGAAATTACCAAAATACAGTCATTTAGTTTTACACGGGAGTGTTTGCTCACAAATGCAAAGGTCTTGAAGACAATCAGTGTTTCTCCCCAGAACAATAATCATATAGTCCACTGGAATTGCAACAACTTTGATAAAATAGTTCTAGTTCTGTCATGTATAATTAGAATTTCCCTGTTGTGGGTAGATCATCAGATAATCCAAAATGGAGAAAAACAGAACAGGGAAAGGGACCTAAACCCTTAAGCATGGATTAGGGTAATTAAGGACAAAGGCCCTACTCAGGAGGCTAGGAACCATAAAACAAAAGGGCAGGTGGCACCTCTTAACAGTAATTAGGCGAACGTCCCTATGATCCATAAGCCTACTATTCCAGCCTGATGGCTTCCAATGAGTGATGGAACAGCACTTATCCCAAATATAAGATTTTGAATTATTTGTTGGTTTTGGAAACTGCGGATGCATTAGTTACACCTACAGCCCCCCTCCCCCACCCAAAAAAAAAAACTCAGCCTTACCCTAATGAATGGAGACAGCTACTGGATCCAGGCAAAATGAAATACGGGAAACTGACTGACAGTAAGAAAAATGATGAAATGAAGACATAAGGGATTAGAAGTGTGAGATTAGATAATGAGAGTAAGAGCCTAACAGGAGGCATGGAAGCTACAAAAGAGCAGCCAATATACTAATGTAGAATTCCACATGCAAAAATAAATCCTTGCTCTCCATCAGGCTCTATTCTAGTTATACCTGTTACAAGACCTAAACTGCACATCATATCCTCACAACCTCTCTTAGTCAATTTTAGGCTTGCCCTAGCGCTTTATGATGTAGAACCTGGCTTACCAAGACAATTGGACCAAGTCAAATCAGCTCAGCTGGTCTTCAAAAAGGACCCAAAATACTGCTCACGTGAACATTGACAGTGCTTTTTGGCCTTAAAAGAATATTATTTTAAATCTTGTGAGGCCCAAGAGTAACTCATGTGAAGATCTTTCATACTTTTAGACTTCATTAGATTTCACTTAGTTTCTATTTTATTTGCTTCCTAAGTTCTAATACTTTGTTTCTAATTTTCTATTTTAGCAATCAAGCATGCAGCTGATAATAAAGCCTAGATCCCAATTTTTAATTATAATAAGTTTCTATTCTTTTGTTGCTAAGAATAATATCTAGAACAGGAAAGTATTCTCAGCCACAAAGATTCATGAAATTGGTACTTGAGGCTTTGCTTTGAGTCATTTTTTTGTCACTTGCTTGAGTGACAAGAAGGGTGAAGACCTTGTTGTTGAGAGGTAAACACCTAGGGCTGAAGAAGCCTTGCTGTCGAGAGTTAAATCCACGCATCCCCATTCTGTATTCTCGTTTTTGTTTCTATTTTGTTATGGCTAATTCTTTGATTTGTGGGTTTAATTGGGCTAAGTCATCCTTGCTTAGCCTTACATTACTTTAAGCTCCTCCAATCAGAATCAGATCACCATACTGAGACATTCTCAGGCCTCCATTGAACATGACCAAACCAACTCAAGTGACATTCTTGGACCTTGCCATGGATCGGGACAGCTCCAATCAACTCTTATACATTCATTTCTTACTTAATAGTTCCTAATTTTCCCACACGTACATCTTAACATCCTCATTTCTGTTGCACATAGCTTCTCTATATGACACTTAAGAATTGCCCAACATTCTGCCCTATAAATCATAGCCGGCCTAACAACAGACTTGTGATCCCATATCCCTAGGGCGAATTAGTTAGCACACGCAAACGCGCGCGCGCGCGCTCACACACACACAGCAATACATAGAAATACATAGAAAATATAAGGGCAAACAATAGAAGGCAGGAGTATTCCCAAAATTAAGGCAAACAAAAGATAGAAAGAAAAAAGAGAAAAATATGAACAGAATTAGAAAAAGGGGAGAAGAGATTACTAGCAAACTATAGGTTTGCAGGAATCAACTACATTTGAAAATACAATAACTACTTTTCTCATTCCCAAACATTGTAATGTTAAGAATACGTTGGTTTTTTTTATTACCAAATTTGTTTTTGGGCCTACAACCTTTAGGAGGGGAGAAAACAGGGGAAAAAACATTAACCAGCTCTATAAAAGACTACTAAGAAGAGGGATGCAGTTTTGTATGAGAAAAAACAACTATGCCTTCAACAGCAGTTTGCGAACAAGCATCCACGTCAAAATTACTTGGCCTAATGAACAAAACAATGATGGATCAAATCTCAAGGAATGGATGATAGAAGAAATTATACATTGAAATCAGATGAGAGGAGAATTTGTATGCTCATGGACATTCTGTATCCCCCAACTCTTTCTGTACAGAATATACTATAGAACAGAAGGATAAAGAGGTACAGGTCTATAGAATATATACTCTGCAAGTCACTAAAATCTGATAAAATTGATACAACTAACTCCATCACATCTGTATTAAATGGGTACAGAAGAACTCAAGGCCCCCAGGAGGGACCTTCCCTTCATTACTAACTTCTTTTTATCAAAAGGTTTGAGTATATTTGCCAGGAATTTTGCAATGATTTTATAAGGGACTGTGCAGAGGGTAATAGCTCTGAAATGACTCACCCTTTGGGATTTCTTTTTCTTAGGGATTAGAGTGATGATAGTTCTATTCAATCTCCTAGGCAACCTCTAGTGATCGTCCCCCCAAGCCAAATCCCCATACAACAATAAGAACTTTCAAACGAACAAAGAGCAATAATAGATCTTATTTAACTTGAACCCACAACCTGCTGACTCCAAAGGTGATAGGCAAGTGCTTCTTTCCAATAGAGTATATCAGTAAATTGCTTTGCCACATCGACAAATGATTTTGTCATTTTGACCATTGGATGATGAAGAGTTCCCCTATTAAACCACATGTCAAATTGTGGTGGCCCGTTTCAACCATATGGTTTACCACAATAGAATAGTCTAGATATTTATATAGAGAAGGTCATAGATTCCTCTGATGCCATCTTTGGCATTTATCTTACCCGAGAGAGCTTCGAAATACACATTTGACGTCAATGGTAAAGTATAGAAACCTAAGCTGAGAGTCCTGAAAGCTGCATCTCTTATCAAAATATTCACAAATCCTTCGGCTTTTACCATTTGTTGATGTGACTCAATACTTCCATTCCTCACAAAGAAAACAGAGCTCAAGAACGGAGAAAATTCGATCATAAACCTCGGTTAACGAAGGCATATTTGGTGAGTCCCCACCCTGTTCTTTTAGATTTTTTAGATTTTGGTGTTAAGTTGATGATGTACTTCAAATATTGAATCACCACCCTAATATTTGGTGAGTCTGCACCCCCTTCTTGACCACCGATACAGAAAATGTAGAAAAATTTTTGATTACAGACAAATTTGAAGTGAACCATGATATATTAAGCATGATCATGATATCTTCATCGCATGCATATTGGAAGCCAATTGTGGAATTACTGGGTATTCCAGCCTATATATTTCCAACCTGAGATCTAAGGGTGGAAATTTTCAAACCATAGATCTGAGATTCATGGATCTATTGTTGGAAAAATGGTGTAGATCTGTAATTTTATTTTTTTTTTGTTCGGTTTCTCTAGATATTGTAAAATATGGAAATATCTCAAGTCTTTCTTTTAAAATGATAGATCTGAGATTCATGGATCTATTGTTAGAAAAATTGTGTGGATCTGTAATTTTTTTTTTTTTTTTGTTCAGTTTCTCTTGATATTGTAAAATATGGAAATATCTCAGGTCTTTCTTTTATAGATAAGACCACAAATATTGAATGTCTTTGAGAAATGTTTGATTACTAACAAATTTGAAGTTATCCATGATACATTAAGCTAGATCATGATACCTTCATAGCATGCATGTTGAATTCTATATAGGCCATAATGGTTTTTTTGGAAAAAAATATATTGCTCTGATACCCAATTGTGGAACTATTGGGTGTTCCAGCCTATAAATTTCTAACCCGATATCTGAGGCTGGAAATTCTTAAATGGAGGCATTAAAAAAAGCCACCATTTACACCCTCACCACAAAAGAAGAAGAAGAAGAAGAAGAAGAAACAAAAGCCATTATTGCTGATGATGGATCATAATAAAGGCAAATGGTTGGATGGAAGGGCAATTACTTTTGAAGGTGGTTCAGTTAGAACCTATTGAATTTTTTCATTTCTAGCATTTTAGTGCACAGTCATTCTACACTTCTATTCTATCAAGCTGATTGCTAGATTAGGGATTTATATGAAATTTTTTACCTAAACTGACAAAGTATACCTGACAAAAACCATTATAGTTAGGTGAAAAAATATCATCTGCAGGTTGAAAGGTGATCTTGATATTAGGTGGTTGCATGATGTTAATTAATCTATCTTATATCAATGGCTAATTGGCAGATCTAACACCGAGAGTCTTGTTATGTGCAAATTGCTAAGAGCAAGATTATTGAACTAAAATGGTACATCCCTAGGAAAAAATTTGGCAAGAACCTGGGCTGCAGCAGACAAAATGTTGGCATGTTCCTGCTGTCCCAGTCATATGTGTTGACATGGAATATCATTGAATATTTTAGAAAATAATAAAGCCTAAGAGCGTACTTGTGAACTCAAAGGAGAAGGGAATTATTCCAAATCAGTGCATATGATAGGAGCAATGTTCCTACTGTCCCATACTCCCATATAGTATGCACTAATTTGGAATAATTCCCTTCCATTTTGGGTTCAAAACTACCCTTATATGTTTTATTATTTCCAAAATACCCTAGGACATTCCAAGGTCTCACACATGACATTCAATTGTATCTCATGGCTAGCATTATTGGACTGTAATGATTCCCATTCTATGGGTATGTAAGATATATCCATGATAAAGAAACAAGTACCTATAAAAATGCAGGAAAGAAAAGAAATGGGATACAAACACACAAACAAAGAAAACATGACTTTCTACAGAGTTGAATGTGAGGCTGAATTTGATTCTATCTGTCTTTATACTTGACCTAGTGTCTCATGGCTATTACTGGAATGCTTGGCATTTACACTTCTTCTCATATTTGTGATGCAACAAAGTCTATTTAAAACCAACAAAGTACTGAAAATGTTATCTAGAAAAGGTATTATAGTACCACTGGATCTTTCCCCTCAAAAGATAGCCCTTTACAAGTGTTAAATGGCATTCTCCCCCATTCCAATTGTATCTGATTTCATAGAATTTATAATGGTTTGCCCATGTTTTTTAACTAATTTGGTTAAAATGTTCTAAAATTTGATTGTGCAATTATTCAATCATTGATTCATGGACATTGATGTATCCTGACTAAACAGTCTTAAAATAAACAATATGTTTATTGAAAAGGTTGAGAAAAAAATAGCGTTATCAGGATCATGCTGTTATACAAATATACTTGTTATGAGTTTGATTAGCGTAATGAAGTAATTTGTGCTAATTATTTATTGGTTCTCCTAGAGATGCACTTGCCCAACTATTAATTAGATATATAAAATCTTTATATGCAGTATTCCTATTCCACTATTTTGAAGCTGTTGTTGTCTTAAAAAGGTGCAAATTGGTTTCTACACCTGATAATATGACTATAAGGAGAGAGTCATTATTTTCACTTCCACTGTTTTTGGATCTCAGACTCCACTATTTTGTCATAATGGAAAAATTATACATGAAAATGCTAATAGAATCCGTAAGTTCCATTTCATGTGCTGTTTTGCTTGGCTATGAAATTCATTACAATGGGGTAAAACTTAATGGACAATCATGTGATTGTGTGCTCTTTAATCATACATATTATCTAAGAGAAGTGTTATTGTGTGTTTGTTTGTGATTCATTTTTATACATGCATTGCTGCAAATCATGATTTGACATGTCATTGGAGGACTAGTGTAGAGGCTACATTAAGTATGAACAATCAAATTGAAATCCAACTACTGATTAGCTTTCTTCGTAATACAAACTCTAGCAGTAGCATTACATTGTTCTAGTTTATTTTTCAATCATTGCTTTAAACAACAAACCTACAGGTTCTAATGGAAAGTTCTAAGAGTGGAAGACAAGTCCAAAGAGGAGGAAGCATAGAAACTACGGAAGAAGGAACTAGAAACACTAAGGACATGATCACGAATTACCTTGATGAGATGTTGCACAAGATCCTTACTTTCTTAGAGGCGAAGGATGTGGCTAGAACCAGCACTTTATCAAAGAGATTGCAAAGTGTTTGGCTTTCCTTCCCTAATATAGATTTGGATGAGACCTACTGGTCTGCCCGGGAAGAGTTCATAAATTATGTAAGAAATTCACTGCAGCAACGCTCGCAAGTGAATATTCAGACATTCAAGCTCTGCATGAAAAATCTGAACAATGGAATGTCTTCTCGCATTCACTCATGGATAAAATCTGCAACAAAGGGAAACCTTAAAGAGCTAGATATCAACATGTCAGCTAACATTCTTGTTCTTCCAATTTACCATGTTTTAGATGAAAGATGTAGGTGTTGTTATAGATTGCCTCAGAGCATCTTCACAACCCAATCCCTTACTGTGTTGAAGCTAAGAAGGTGTAAGTTGGTGCCTTCTGGAATAAAACTGCCTTGCTTGAAGACATTATCTTTGGAGGAAATACATGCAAAAGAAGGGATCATCCAAAACCTACTTTCTACTTGCTTGGTAGTTGAGACATTGATTTTGAAATCTTGCAGTGGTTTGATGGATTTTTACTGCTCAGGTTCTCAGTTGCAAACCTTAGTAGTTTCAAAGTGTGCTCCTTACTTGAACAATTTTAATATAGAAACACCAAACCTCCAATCCTTTTCATTGGATCTACATGCTGATAACCCATCAATTAACTTGTTTCAAATCAAGGCAGCAAGTCTAAAATCTTTATCACTGCAGTTCCTTACGATAGAAGAAGACATATTTCATGGCCTGATCTCCAAGTTGGACCTTCTTGAGAATCTAAAAGTTGTATGTTGTGGGTTTCTAAGGAAACTTGAGGTCTATGCACATAAGAAGCTTAAAACTTTAGAGGTGTTCAAATGCAGGAACCTGGTTGAACTTGAGATTGATGCTCCAAGACTCCAATCCTTTTCATTGGATCTAGATGCTGATAACCCACTGATTAACTTGTTTCAAATCAAGGCAGCAAGTCTAAAGTCTTTATCACTGCAGTTCCTCAAGATAGAAGAAGACATCTTTCATGGCCTGATTTCCAACTTGCCCCATCTTGAGAATCTAAAAGTTGTCTGCTGTGGGTTTCTAAGGAAACTTGAGGTCTATGCACACAAGAAGCTTAAAACGTTGGAGGTGTTCAAATGCAAGAACTTGGTTGAACTTGAGATAGATGCTCCACAACTCATTTCATTCATTTATACTGGCCAGATGTTGCAGATATATCTAATGAACACTTCTGGAAAAATTAATGTGGAACTTCATTTAAAACCTATTGCTGGTGATTCCAATTGGTTCTCTAAATTGAGGAAGCTTCTTGGGATGTTTGGTCATGCCAAAATTCTAGCAATACACTGCAAGGCTCATAAGGTATGACTAGGAATATTGGCTCTTTTATTATTATTTATTATTATTATTTCATTCTTTTATTTTTTGTGTGTTGCTCCAAATAAAATCTCTCTTTTGTGGATCTTTCCTCTGTTACAGACAGAGAGGTTCATCATTCCAAAAGAGTTAAGGGAAAGTTCAGTGCCTCCACTGCTTGATTTGAAGCACATGAAGCTATTGACAACCTCTGAATCTATTATGAATTATGAAGAACTTATTGATAGTCTGCTCTGGATTTCTCCAAATATCGAGACTCTATCAATAGAGACAGTTTCAAGCTGCAAAACTCTTACGGTATGAAAGTCTCTTTTAAAGAACACATAAAATACTTTAATTTTGATGTCTAGCAAAAGATTTTCTATTATGGTTAACTGAAACAGTGTGTTATCCATTTCTTGAATTTGTGGTTTCAGGTTCAGGACCTACAGGGAGCTCGGGAAGAATGAAGTTGCTGCAGGTTCTTACTTTGATAAGTTTCCATGGTAGATACCAGTAGGAGATCATTGAAGGAACCAAAAGGAAAACAAACCATCTATTAGATTATGTGGCTTATTCAAGTACTGTTTTTAGTTTCTTTTTTCTCTTCTGGTTGTTCTATTTTGTTGACTTGGAACCATAAAGAAAGGCAGAGACCAAACCCTATTCTGTTGAAATTATATGTATCTGTTTTCATGACTAGGAACTTCAAAAGGAAGTTTGAAGACATATTAAATCTGCTCTAGTTGTTTGATGTTTTATTTCTATGAAAGAAAGGCGTATGCTTAGTCTTCAATGCTCAAGTAATATCTGAAGAAGTTTATGTGGATGACTGAAATTACCAAAATACAGTAGTCTAATTTTACATGAGAGTGTTTGCTCACAAATGCAAAGGTCTTGAAGACAATCAGTGTTTCTCTTCAGATCAATAACCATATAGTCCACTGACATTGCAACAACCATTTGATAACATAGTTGTAGTTTTGTCTTGTATAATTAGAATTTCTCTGTTGGGTGTAGATCATCAGATAAGCCAAAATGGAAGACAATCAGTACAGGGAGAGGGATCTAAACCCTTAAGCATGGAGAAGGGCAATAAAGGACAAAGGCCCTAATCAGGAGGCTAAGAACCATAAAACAAAAGGAAAGGTGCTATGTCTTAACAGTAATTAGGCTATTGGAATCATGGACACCAGAGGAACATCCCTATGATCCATAAGCCTGCTAGTCCAGCCTGATGGCTTCTCATTGAATGATGGAACAGCACTTATCCCAAATATCAGATTTTGTGTAGAAGAAAATTCGCAATTTTCATCTTGTCTTTTCAAGTATCAGTTGATCATTTTTCCTTTCCAAATGGGGTAAACAATAGCAGGCAACACGAGCTTATAAATATCTCCAATGCTACCATACCATAAGAGCCTTTAGCTAACCAAAGGCTGCTAACCAGTATGCTTCTTGAGGGTTGAAGGGAGGAACACACGTTGAGCACATCAATCCAAAAATGGTCCGTAAAACGGCACTCAAAAAATATTTTCTCCTTCACTGCTGCATTATGGTTTCCCTTTCTTGCACCTTATGCAGGCATGGCTTCAATGACATCAACCTTTGCCTTTCTCCTATCCATTTACCAGATCAATTAGGCAAACAGCCAGAGCCTCCATCTAGTCCTGCTATATGTCTCCTCCCCTTTGACCATGAATGACTTTGGCTGTTCTCTTCTACCCTCCATCTGTGATACCATAGGCAGACTGTGTCAAGCCTAGCATTTACCATGTCCGGATGGAATGTAACACCAGAAGATGGATTAGGAATCTAGATCCTTCAAACAGATTTGGAAGGCCATTTAATGGAACATAACATCAAAAGATAACTAGCGCAAACTGCCTCTCTGCATTTCTTATGGCATCTTCTCTTCTCATCGTCCTTCTCTTTCTCCTTCTCCTTATTTTATTGGTTTACTTAGATTCTGTTTCCCAACAACTTTACATCCGTGCCCCTGTTTCTTGACAAAGGGATCCTAAACTGTTCTCATTATTTAAGAGATTCTAACTGTTCCTTTTAAATTTTGAATTATTTGTTCATTTGAAGGGCGATAGTGACTTAGGTGGGGTTTTGGAACCATTATGTCCATTAGTCATACAGGAAAAGAGAGATGGAAAGCTGATGGGTGGGGCAATAACAAGACAGGGGTAAAAGGATAAAAGATGAGCTTATGCCCAAAATAAAGCAAAAATAAAAAGAAGAAAAGGGAAGACTGTTAACAGAAAAAGTTTACTTGCAAGTTTCAGGTATGCAGGAACCCAATTGTAGATTCGAAATGGGGTCTCCCCTTTTGGTTCTTTATTTATTTATTTATTTGGGTTGGGGAGGGGGGGTAATGGTCTGGGGACGAAAAACAGGAATTAAAAGAATTAAGTGCCTAAATAAAAGACTGCTAAAGAGAGGGATGCATTGTTCTACGAGGACAAACCACTGTACCTTCATCAGCAGTTGACAAACAGGCATCTACATGACTAACATCAAAATTCCCTGGTCTAGAAAACACAACAATGATGGGTCAAATCCCAAAGAATATGATGCAAATCATATAGAGGATGATCCCACCCGAAAAGGGGAATAAAAAAAGGGAAAAGCTATCTTTTTTATACGGAATACATTATAGGACTCAAAGCTAGAGAGGTACAAGCTTATAGATATCTACTCTTCAAGAAAAGTTGTTCATGTAGAAGTACGTTCTTTACAAACAAATTTGACTGAATTGATACAACTAAGCCTATTACATGATCTACATCTACGATAAATGGACCCCAAAAAAATCAAGCATGCCCCTAGGGTGATAGTGTTAAGAAAAACAGAGCAAAACACAACCACATAAGACAATATTTTACGTGGTTCACCCAAAGGCTACATCCATGGCCGAGCAAAAATGGTGTTACACTACAAGGAAGAAGAAGAAGATTAAAACCTAGCCATTTCTCTCTACACCTCTCAACTCCTATTAAGAGACTATAAAAGTTACAAGTGGTGAAAACCTACTTCAAATGGAGAATGGCAGAAATACCCCTATACCCAAAACGAACACTAAAAAACAATACAAGAATTTCCAAAATTTCCAACTCAACACAATCTTGCCTATTGCAACAACTTCCTTATGTGCATCATTCATACATGGAATCTCCAAGTCGACACAATGCTGCTTATCGCAACAACTTCATTGTGTACACTATCCACACATGGAATCTCTAAGTCAACGCAATCTTTCTGAACATGTTTAGGCCCTCAAATGGGCCCCTAAACATTTCACATGGTGAAATTTAGTCCACACCACAGCAACCTCCCACGTAAAGGGCAATTTTCAACTCTTCACACCTCGAAGATTAACACGGCTGTGGAAAATGGAAATGAAACTGACCATCAATGAAGATGATCATTGCTGAGCAAGAGCTCAACTTCTATTTGTTAACCACCTTTATTATCATATCTGCAGGATTCTTCCTACGCTCAACCTTGTTTAATTTTCCAAGGCCCATCCTTCAACCAGACTATTAACAGACCCAACTGGCAAAATGTAGTTAAGTGAGAGACCTTAAAAGAAATAAACTTACAAAATAAACACACGAAGAGTATCATCATTAGAACTTGTAAGGCAATAGGAACCATCAGGAGACCTACAGCAGAACATTCAAGAACCGATAGAATGGAAATTGAATATCTGTCGGAGGAAAAGACCAATTGCACTAGAATACTTCACATTTTTAATTGCGGGGGTGAGGGGTTGTTGTTACCGTTTGATGTCTCATAGAAAATTGTTCGAAGTTGAGCCCTTCCTGAACGGTTAGCAGAAATGCTAAATCCTCTATCGAAGAATATCGATAGGAAGCACAGGCCACGAAAGCACATCACCTACTGGCGCAGTTACAGCAGGTTGCAGCGCTTTCTCTTCCATTATTTCCGTACGAGACATTGTTCCTACATTTGTTTTGTGTGAAGCGAGTGAAGGGAGAGAAAGACAGAAAATGCCAAGTGATTAACATAAATAAAGAACACAAGAAGTCAAGAAAGCACCCGTTTGAGTTCAAAGTCAATAAAAAAGTAAGAGTGAGAGACAACGGAACTTATCGCCTGCTTCAGAGTCGACTAGTCGACACAAGAGAGACGACATTTCGATCTTCGATCTTCGAGAATCCTGCATTCCTGCTTCAGTGGTGCCTCTCACGTGTGCATTTGTTGTCCACCGACAGATGCACGCCTAAGTGAATTTCATTAAATCTTAACCGCTCAAAACACGATGATGTGCCCTAGGTTGGTTAACAATGCTGCTGACTACTTAGTAAGGAGGGCTTTGTCGGTTTCGACTACGACTCAATGGCCTGTATCCACTCCTTGGTTGCAGAATTTATGTAACTCTGTGACTTCGGCTCAGTCTCAATAAAATGGACTTCATTACCAAAAAAAAAACGAATTTCAAGTAGTACAAAACCAAATTTTAGTTAAAATGAATCAAACCATGTTTGGAGTCAATAGAATTGTACATCCAACGGTGGCACCACAGGCACTACCATGTCAGATGCATCACTGAAGTAAGATTTGATCTTGGGGAAGTGTAATATATTCAACTACTAGTATAAGAACACGTTTCTTAAAATCCTATTTGGTTGCTATGGTCGGAAGAGGTGAAATGCTATAAGTAGAAAGAAATGTCAAGTGGAGATAATCTCCACCCAACTCCCCGTCTTCTCCTATCACCCACCCTTGCACATGGACCTGTTTGTGTACCACAAGCCAAAACACAACTTCTCCCAGCTAGAAGGATTAGTTGGCTTTTTAGCTCGAGTAAATGCCACCACACAGCAAGACAAGGGCCGTCTTAAGAATGGATGAGTGATACCAATAGATCTTGTGGGAGAATGGATGGACAGCCTACCTAGGTGGAGAGGATTTAGACTCAAGAAATGCATATGCTTTCTTACCACACTTGCAACCAAGGTAACGGGATTTTGATATAGGGAGCTCTATTCTTATAAATTTAAATGTGGTTGAACGGCCGTGAGAATCGTTTAGTTGAACACTCAATCAAATCTTACTGTTAAATCTATTGAATTAAATTTGAACCATTAAATTTAGCTACATTCATTCAAATCTTACGGTGTTCGTCATCGTCGTCTCACCTGGTGTGAAAGATGGTGTAAAGTGGCAAATGATTTTTTTGTAAAAACAGTGGCAAATATGTGATCGAGTTCATGAATTCAATGAACATTGACTTCACCATTTTGTTGAAGATGAGTGAAGAATAATTTCGATTAAATATATTTTGTTCTATATCCGTTGATGTATCATCCATTCAATTAAACTATGCATGCAATATCATTTTCATATTTTTTTATAGTAAAATATTGCATGTTTTCTGATTGTGTTGTATCGTTAATCTTAACCAAGTATATTACCGACTTATTTCATGAATCACTATTATCTCTACATGATTTGAAGAAGTAACAGCTATAGTTTGTTTTGTTGAACACCATGAAATAATTAACCTCCACTTATGAATAAATAGTATGTTTGAGATATAGTTTTATGTAGATCAGATAAATATGCATAACAAGTAAGTTGATGTCCACATTCATAAAATAATATCATGTCAATAATTCTACGAAGGTACTGAAATATGTTGTAATATTTTTAATATAATAAAATAATAAACGTTTAATTTGAAATTGGATTTATAAGTGCGGAAACTTTCCTTTGTTTATTTTAGGAGGGTAGATAGTCCCACATTGGAACCGAGTGTCGACCGTTAATTAGTAGGGCCTTTAACTTTGATTTAATATCAAAGCTGCCATGCGGTGTGTGCAGGCGGTGTGTCCGCCGCGGCGTGGGCTTTTAGGCTTTTGGCTCCGCACTTAGCACTTGCCTTGCCTTTGCCGCTCGCGTCGCCGTTTTTTGATCCCGTCTGGGCGTGGGTGTCCTGTCTCTTGTGGTTCTGGCCGTGTCGGCGCCGCGTCCCGGCTCGTCGCGTTGGCTTGTTCCCCGGGGTGCCCCATCGCGGTCGCGCGGGGCCCTTGCCTTATCTCCTCGTTTCTCAACGCGGAGAGAGAAATCCGGTTTTCCCGTCGGTTTTGTCCGGCTTTGCACTCGGACAACCTGGTTTGGGCTTCTTTGTATCCTGGGGTGGTTCGGTCCTCTGCCCTTCCGTGAGGGCGTCGCTTGGCCGCTGTCGTGCCTGGTTCGCTTGTCATCCGTTGTCTCGTGTCCGTTCCCGGTTTTTTTTTCAACATTATTTGTTTAACAATATTCAAGTGTCTTCGTATTGGAGAAGAGATAAATATTGCTAATACACTTTTAGAAAATGATATATTTAATTGTGTGTTAATAACAAGATACATTAATGACCCAATTGCATTGAGTTATAGTACTTCAAGACCAAAAAATTCTTCATTGTTTTCTTAGGGTTGAAATTAATATTTCTTTATGCTGAACGATCTCACAACCATTGGGATACTTAATGAATATACTTTATCTATGTAAAATCACTTCAAACTATTATTTATATAAGTTGATTGATTAATGAGTATTTCATTCGTCAAATGGTTAATTTACAAGTCAAGACAAATCATTGTCTTTTCAAGATTTTTCATTTTAATTTTCTTCAAATAATCTACTGGTTTTTTGAAACTCTTCAAGAATTTCGATGATATAAACATATATACTTATTATAACAAAGTTAGATCTATATGATTTAATAAAGGCACAATAATAAATTGGATAATTTTTATATCATTCATTTAGTAAATATCCACTAAGGAAATTATATTATATATGTCATGATCATCTCTGAAGCTTTATTGAATAAACTTCCTAGGAATTTTTATGTGTGCTTCAGGCATTTTGAATCTTTTAGGAATTTTCATATAAATTTCACATTCAAGTGAGCCATATAAATATGTTGTTACAACATAATATCCATTAGACGCATGTCAAAATTTTCATGTACTGCCAAACTAATAAGATATCTAAAGGTGATTGTATTTACTACAAAAAAACATGTTTATATATAATCAATGCCAGACCTTTGCGAAAATTCTTGTGCAATAATTATTACTTTATATATCACGATTTCATTATTTTTCTCATTTCATTTTTGCACGAAAACTCATTTGTACCCCACTGGCTTTAAACCTTAAGATATTTGGATTACATGTTAAAAAACTTTACTTTTTCGGAATAAATTCAATTATGCTTGAATTGCGTCTTTTCATTTTGGCCAATCATTTATTCATGAGCAAATTGCATTGGCACCCCAAAATGGAGGCCTTAAAGCACTGACACCCCACTTTATGTTTAAAAAACACTGACACCCCAATTCAATAAACACACTAGTCCATTTTGTTAGTGAAACTGTTAACCCACTATTAATTTTTTGTTTAATTCCAAAAATGACCTTACTAAAATCTGAATGAAAGAAAAGAAAAAAAGAAAAATCCATCGGATAACCTTCGTGGATTCGTAGGCGAGAGAACCTATTCGAAATTTTGGCTTCATCGTTCTTCACTTCTTCAACCGATCGGTCTTCCTCAGTCCGGCAACACCGACTTACAATTAGCACCACCGCCAGCGATTTCATTTCGTCTTCTCCCTCTTTGGCTCCTACAGCAATGAGCACACCACTACTGTCGGGCTTGCAAGAATAGATATCACACATCTAGCTGGCTAGATTTCAGAAGAGATTGAACAGAAACCAAGATCTTCGAGTTGCTATAAGCTGTCTAAGAAAGAAGATTTTGATCTGAAATCTTAAGAAATCAATCTCTCAATAGCAGATGGAATTTATGGATCGTCTTTGAGTATTTTTAGATTCCACAAAAATTTGGATTGGAAAATTCTGGTGTTGAACCCCTTCTCCCTCTTTGGCTCCGGCAGCACCAACCTCACCACCACCACCAGATATGTAACAAATAAATGGGTATTCCTTTTTGTGAAGGAATCATTGGCGGGATTCTTTGGTATTCCTTGTCTTCAACGATTTTGCAAGGACTTAAAGCTAGGATTTTTCTTTCTATCACATCAAATGAAAGATGAAAACGAAAGAAAAAAGATACATGAAGAGAGAGAGAAATGGTAATCATTAGTGTAGGGCAAGAATGTGAGTCCAGCAGAAGATGGAAGAAGAAGAAGAAGGTAAATGAGATTAAAAAGACAGTTTGGTATTTATGAAACCCTGTTTCTCGGAATCTGTTGAAGAAAGAACAGAGAGCCCCATTCCCTTGAGGTTCACGGCAATCAACAAAGGAAAACCATCTTCTTCAAATGGAGTATCCTGAGAAGATTCAGCCAGTTCTATGATTGTGTTAATGCACAGAAAATTCGTCAGGTAACCGTTTTCGCTCTAGATTCATAATTTGTTCATTGGGGGAAGCAAATTGAAGAGCAGAATAATTTACAAAGTTGTTTGATGTATGCTACAAATACAAGAAAGCAGACTAGTGGCATGTTTTTTATATTTTGACCAAAAGAATACAACTTCATTCTTCTCTGTAGCAACGAACCAAAAAACTAGAATATCGTTGGCTTTGAAAATTTAGCTAAATGTAAAAATGATGTTTAGTCTTCATAGAAGCAAACCAGTAGGACTAAGACCGTAAGCCAAGAATATCACGACTTTGGAGGCTAATCTTTCCCTTGAGGTTTACGGCAATCAACAAAGGAATACTCCTCTTTTTGAAAGCAGTAACAATAAACGGAGAATCGATGGTTTTAAAAGCAATAACAATAAACTAAGAAATCGATGGTTTTAATGGACAAATGATGATTTTGGGACAAGCAGAGAATACCAGATAAGAGAAATGGAAAACATTTAAAATTAATCCGATCAATTTGGGTTTCAGGTATTAACCAAATGGAGTAGAGAATAAGGGAAGGAAGAAATAAGGAGAGTAATTTGAGTTTTGTGGTCACAAAGAGGAGAAAATTGTTGATCGACACAGAACCTACTAGATTATTCTATTTGCAACCGGTGATGGTGCGGGTAGTCAGTCATGTTGCCAGAGCTGAAGAGGGTGAGATGGGTTAGAGACCTTAAAGCAGAAGAGGACGGAAAATAGGTTGGACATGAAATGGTTATAGTTGGAAAATTTTTAACCATGAGATTATAATAAAATACGTGTCTATCATCTATAATAAAATTTCTTGAAAGGGTATAATGGTCTCTGCAAAAATATAACTAACCATTCTAACATAATAGGACCTATGTGTTTTTTAAATAAAAAGTGGGGTGTCAATGTTTTAAAGCTTTCATTTTGGGGTGCCAGTGCATTTTGCTCTTTATTCATTTACATTTATCAATAGATTTACGTTCAAGATTCTCGTATTGTTCCATTATTTTAATAATAATATAATATGCAAAAATGTTGTCGACAACATTATCTTTTCGGTTCTATATTTTTTCTGCATTGATATAACTAATCGATATATGTTTATTATTTTCAGGTACTTGAATCTCTTATGGGGTTTTATAAAAAGTTATGTCTTTAGAATTTTCATAATCAATTATCTCCATATTATGATCACCTTAATTATTTACTCCTTTTAATTTTTCTAGGATTTTATTGATGAACACATTTATGTGTGAAATCTTAAGGCATAAAGCATGCATTTTATACACTTAGAATGGAGTTACCTTGGGTTTTATGTTGTTTTTGCAGATTTTAGGACTTTTCAAGATTTAAGCAAATATTTGGAGTTTTGGGCTTGAATCATGCTATTTTACTCGTCAAGAAGTCCATTCAAATTCTCAAATGCGAAAATGGGCCCGATCCGAGCTGATGGGCTAGAGATGTGTGATTACGCCCCCAAATATTGAAGAGATAAAGAAGGTAAATTTGATCTCATGCAGATTTTAAATCAAATCTACAGATATTATTGAGAGAGTCCGATGGAAAAGAGTCATTGCATACCTCAATATCTTATTTTATATTTAGGATTTGATTAAGAAGAAGAGGAGTTATATTCGTAAGGATGAGCAAAATCCCGTTTTGATGCCCGTCCAGTTTCGTCAACCCTTCTCGCGGTCTCCGTGTCCGATCGTGCTGTTTTGGGGAGGCTTCCGACTACTTAAACCTCAAATCCAACGGTGGGTTATGCATCTGATCTCTCTGTCGGCGCGTTAGTACGTCAAAACCCTAATTGGATGAGTCAATAGAAACCCGAGTTTTATTCAAATTCAGCCGTGCTTCATATCTCATGTAAACTCTATAAAAGGAGAGCCTACTCCATCAAAGGGAAGGTGTCTTGGCTTAGTAGAAGCATTCTTTCTTCTCTCTTCAGTTTATTTATGTTTTCTCTAGTTTTCTTTGCTTGCATTAGTGAGATTTAAATTTCTAGATTCAATGTTTAGGTTTAATCTTTTTATGTAATGCAATTCAAGTTCAAGCTTCAAGTTCAAGATTCAATTTTTTAGATTCGTTTTCTCTGGGTCTAGCAATTGCAGATTTAGATCATTCTAGATCTAGATCTCGTTGTTAGGGTTGGTTGAGATTCGAATCGTTTGTTCAATTCGTATCTAACCTTCTTTATTAATCTTCTCTCACTCCCTCCGATTCCCGCTTCTATCTACCCCTCTATATTCTTAATTTAGGATTTACTTTCAGCATTATTTATTGTTCTCCTATTCATTCATAATCTCGGACCACATAACCGGAGTGCCTACACGTGCCTCTGCCCACATACGGGTAGTGTTGCCCTCCCCATTTTAGTTATTTCCTTTCCTTTTATTGCTTTGTTTATTGCTTTGTTATTCTCTATTTACTTCAGCTATTCATTCATAATCTCGGACCACATAACTAACCTCGATACCGGTGACGGGTGGTGTTGCATCTGCATTTTCCTGTCTTTTATTTATGCATTGATTGTGTTTAATTTATTGTTCGTTTCAATTCGATTGCATTAGATATATAGATTAGGATCGTTTAGTTTAGTTAATTAGTTAACAAAAAAATTGAATCATTCCACTCTCGCATTACTATTAAGAAGTTCAAATTCTAAGTGGCATATCTCCCCGAGATCTCCTTTGCTACCGATCCTTTTCTAGGTTACTTTTAAAATTCACAAACATTTACCATTGGAACCAATTGATATTTCACGTTTTAAACGTGCTTTAATTTCATTTACATTGATAGAATGTTTTGTCGGGACATTAAACCAAATTTGAGCATTTTGTAGCTGGAATATGAGATTTAATAACTCTTGATAGGACAACAAATTTAGCAGTTGATTCATAATACTTTGTAAATGCATTATATTTTGAACTTCACGTTTACATTGATTAGTGTGAGGATTTAAATAAAATAATGATAATGCATTCCAATCAATCTCTTTTTCCAACTGTTTATTCTGTCCCTCTCATGTTGGAAAAACTAATTTATCAAAATGATAATCAATAGTATTTTTTTAAATAAATCTCCAATCATTGGCAAGATATTGAATTATATAAGGAGATTTATATCCAACATATATACCCAATATTATTTAAGGACTCATTTATGCGCGTTGTGGTGAAGTAATTGGAACACAAGATGCATATCAAAAAATTCTAAGATGAGAAATATTTGGCTTCCGATCATAAGCCAATTATAATGGGGAGAATTTATGACAACTTGTTGGTCTGATGCGTATAAATGATGTTGCATATAACATATCCCCGTGCTGAAACAAGACTTTGTTCTCATAAACAATAGTTTAACAATTAATTGGATACATTTAATAAATGAATTTTCCAAATCATTTTTGATATAAACATGAGCAACAAACTATTTAACTGTGATCTCAGTTATTATATAAGAATCATAAAGCCTGATATGTAAATTCACTAACATTATCAAGACAAACTGTCTTTATTTTATAATCCATAAATTGTGTTCTTAATCTAATTATTTAAGCAAACAATCTCGCAAATACAAAATTGTGAATTCATAATGAACATATATGTGATCATTTCATAGATGCATATACTAAAAACATATATTATCTGAATGGTCCACATGATGTGTGAATAAGCTCATATATTTCACTCTGTACACATTTTAAAAATACAGAATGTTTAATCTCTACTTTAATTGGTGAATATCTAATAATAGATTTCCTTTGAGAATAACCAGAACAAGAAAATTCAATTAATTGAAGAATCTTTTGGTTCTTCAATAGATGACAAATGAATTTTAATAATTTTTCGCATTATACTTGATCTGAGATGGTCCAACCGGTAATGCCAAATAATAAAACTATCGAAATCAATGTTTATTTGATTTACCCAAGCACGTGTTTCAACCATACGGATATTCATGTAGTACAAATTGGAAAATAAATATCTAACATTTTTGTAGTAATATATAGATATTCACTTTTACTCAAGGTTCGATATGTCGACTCATATTGCCAAAAGTCGCCGGACTTTTGGCAAGGGTTTGATGAAAAATCGAACCCCTGTTTCGAAGGGTATTTCAGGTCATTTTGACCTGAAATTTGACGTGTAACCTAATTTGAGGTCAATAAACACATTAGGAGTGTTATTTTGACCTAAAACATCACCTAATCTAAAGTTTATAATTGGCACATGTCCAGCTGTATGCGGGCAAAACTGGAAGTTTGGAAAATTCATATAAACTAATGTAAATATGCAAAGAAAACACAAATACACAAATACACAATTAGTAAAGAGATGTACTAAAGTTTACAATTCATTATACAATTATGTTGAGAAAGGAGATGTATGGTTCATGCTTCACATATTGTTACCAACAAACACGGGGGTCCCTATGTCACCTTGGCAAAAAATGAACGAAAAATTGGCGAAAAACAAACGAAAGGCTGTTATCTATGGCAAATTTAGCGATATACCACCGAATTTATCGACTTGTCGGAGACATATCGCCGACATAGGGCGATATGTCACCGACTTAAAGTTTTA
Organism: Hakea prostrata; assembly: GCF_041222555.1. Classification (NCBI taxonomy): domain Eukaryota; kingdom Viridiplantae; phylum Streptophyta; class Magnoliopsida; order Proteales; family Proteaceae; genus Hakea; species Hakea prostrata. Next base: position 9,112,698 of record NC_142608.1, read on the forward strand.
TCGGTGTCGTTGGGGGGTGTCGTGTCGCCCCCAACGACATGGCGACAACACAATGAACCATGCTTTTACTATCATTTGTAGTTTCAATCTAATAATCATTTTGGCAAATAGCTTCGAAACTTAATAAGTTTCTTTGATACTTACTACAAAATAATGCATTATTTATAGCCAATTTGATCTCCTAAGTAATAATAGATTAGCTCTTCTAGAACTCTCAATCAATGTTGTATTATCAATTATTGTATGAACATTGATTTCCGCATTAACAAATAAGATAAAATTTTTTTCTCTTAGTATAATATGCGTCATAGCACATTAGAGAATATTCATATTCTTCATCAAAATGAAACAAAATATATAAATTGATATGTAGAAAATCAACATAATAAAAAATAGTAGAAGGGAAAAATAATTATATTTAAGATAAACAAGATAATATAATATTATTTTTATTTTTATTTGAACTCCAATAACATATTTTTAAAGGAGTTTGCAACATCTAGATATATTGTATTTGTGAGGCCATCAAAATCATCATATTTACAATCAAAACTTGCTTTAATATTATTACTTTAGAAAGTCAAATTTATTTTCACATTATTTTTATTTTTTTAACTTAAATTTGACAAAGCTTAACGAAATATTGTGGAGTACGACAGATACATGTCTAATGATATTTTATACCACATCGATGATAAATATTATTTTTACTTCTTAAAGAGTTACATTGATAATCCTTATTATTCTCTTACTTTTTCATCAAATTAACGGTAATTATTTCGTCTTTTGCCTCGTTCACTTCCATAGTCATAACCATAATTATAATTTTGTCTTCTTTCAGGCTTATCATGAACTGTTGCATTCACTTCAGGGAATGGAACAAAACCAATAGGATGAGCTTCATGATTTTTCATTTATAGTCCATTATTTTACCCAGACAAAAAAATGCATGATATCATTCAGAGTATTTCTTAAATCTCTTTTTCATGATATTGCTATTGTAATTGTACATTTGAAGTATGAAAAGTCAAAAAAAAAAAAAAAAAAAAAAAAATCTTTCTAGTAAATCCTCATCAATGATATTTTCTCCACATAATTTCAATTGATAATTATTTTTGAAAACTGCAGAACTGTACTCATTTACAGTTTCAAATCTTGCAACTTCATATGCATCTGCAGAATTGTATTCATTTACAGTTTCAAATTTTGTAACTTCATGTGCATTCAATAGTATTTGTGATGCAAAATTAGCAACATTATATACAATAAATAAAAGGGATAATTATGTTGCCCCCCCTGTAGTTTGATTTTATTACTAATAAAACCCCGTTCTTTACGGAATTACTGTTGCCCCCTTCCTTATAATGGTGTTAAGTTGCCGTTAAGTTTGAATATGTAATGTCTAATTTGCCCTTCATTAAAATTAAAAAACCAGATTAAATGTCAATTTTACCCTAAACTTCATTTATTTTGAATTAATGAAATGGGCAAAATCCAAATCCGATAAACTTCATTTATTTTGAAAATATTTTAGGTGATATTCAGTTTCCAATTTGAGTTGAATTTGATTTTCCTTCCTCTTCGGTTTCTATTTGAGTTTTATTCAATCATTCTTTCTTTATTTGGTGGAATTTTTTTTTTTTTGAGAATAAAACGGATTATAGTTATATTTTTTTTTCCACAGTTAATTAAGGATACTACTGTAACTTGACAAAAGGGTAAATAAGTAAAGAGATAAGTATAAAGGTATTTTGGGGTTTTTGAGAAAATATAAAGTTGCCACATCATCAGTAAACTAACGGAACTTAACGGTAGGGGGGCAATAGTAATTGTAGATAAAGTTAAAGGTTGGATTAGCAATTTTGAAAAATATATGGGATACAGTAGTAATAAAATCAAAGTACAGGGGGCCAATAGTAATTATCCCTAAATAAAACTATTATGTTAAGATTGGTTAATGATAAACCATAATTGTTAAGACAACCTAATATCTTATAATATGTTTGATTCTTAGATAAAATAAATTACATGCCTTAATTACAATGCACTTACATTACAAGATGGACAAGACAAACTCAATTGTTTACAAAAACGTGCATTGGATGTTGATCATCCTTTTCACCTTGGAATAGAAAGCATAATGATATATAGTTCGTCGTCTTTTTTCTCAAAACTCATTTATTTTGAGCGAAATCATGCTGATAACGTGTCATAAAATAGAGAAGATATATTATATACAAAGAGGAAAATTAGGACAAGATGAGTTCAACCCGTCTATTAAGTTATTCATTACATATTTATAATGGAACTGACATCTTCTCTGATATGGAAATATCACAGTTTACAAAGGAATACAATATATAATTGTCACACACAATAAGATGATTTTGATATGGAATGATAGATTGCTAAGATCTTTGGTTAATATGGGAATGCATATAGTCAATATTGCACGCTAAGATGACTGAGATATTTATTTGGAAGTTTCATCTTTTAGTATGATCTCTTTGGGGTTAATGGACATTCATAAATACATATTATTTATAACAAATTAAATGCCATTTAAGAAACTGATGATAGTAGGTTTAAATAATTAATAAATAAGTAATGAGAGAAAAATTAGAAAATTTATTAAACAATCCATATTCAATCACAAAATTTAAGATATTTAGAAGCGCTAGCTAAGGGCATGCTTGGTTACATGAGCTTGGAGATTTCAAATATCTTGAGATTTCAAATCTATGGGGTCATAATTCATAAAATTAATGGTTTGGTGAACCTGAATATGTCGAATGAAATTTATTGATTCATCCTGAAAAATTATTTGGTCAAACGTGATTTTTGTGAATACGCAAATGTTTAATGCTTTTATAGTAGGGGTGAAATTTAGAGATTTCATTCCATATCCATAAATCTACAGATTCACGTTTTTAGTGCAAAATGATGAATCTCTAAATTTCATGAATCCAGGAATTTTCACAACCAAATGGGTATAAATTTTGCATTCATGAATCCAGAGAATCTCACTTTGGTTGAGCAATCACTTTTTCATTTAAATAATATATAAAAATATAAAAATATAATTATTATTCTTTTTTGGTAGGAAGAAGAATTCATTAGAAAGCCGGGACCAAACGCATGGATGATTTACACACTTACATTGTCATTCTCGACAGCGACAAGGCCTTTCTTGCTAGTGAGTCCACTAATAATTTTTGATATGGTATGAATTCATTGCATTATCTTTTAGTTATTAAGTAATTTGGTTATGTAACATCTTAAAAAAAAAAAACCCAAATTCTTTAACTTTAGGGATAATTACTATTGTCCCCTGTACTATTGCTTAATTACAACTTTATTACTTATACTTTTTAAAATTACTGATTCAACCTTAGACTTTTATTGTAATTATTGATGGCCCTTTACCGTTAAGTGTTTTGTTAGTTAAGTGATGATTTGACATCTTTAATTTATATAAAAATTTAAAAATAACCCCAAAATTTTACTTACACTTTATGTTAAATTATAGGGATACTTACTGTTGTCCCCCTATACTATTACTTAATTACTAAAAGGACTCTATTCTTTATAAAATTATTATTGTCCCCCTCAATTCCAATGGTGTTAAGAGACTGTTATACTTGAATGTTTAATATCTATTTTTTCCTTCTAGAATTAATAAACTAAAAAATAATATTATCCTCATTTAAAAAGAAAAAAAAAACACTTTATGAAATACCAATTTTACACTTGTACTCTTATCATTGTGGATTCAAATAGAAATTTTTTTTCTTCCTATCAATAATAAGAATTTTCCAAATTTGATTATGTCAAATTAAAAAGTAAATAAATAAAAACCGATTGAAAGTGAGAACTTTTTAAGATTGATAATGTCAAATTAAAAAGTAAATAAATTCAATGGACGCCAAGTGAATTTCATTAACTCCAAATTGCATAAAACATGCTCGGTTCACCTAAAAAAAAAATTGATTTTTTTTTTTTTACAAAGGCGCTTTTTATATATAGGGAGGGATGGGGATAAGTAAAAATTGTTTTTTTTTTTTAATTTTTTTTTTTATAAATTTTTAACTTTAAGTTGGTGTAGGGGGTGTAAATGGATAATCGAAATCCGCTTCCGAATTCGCATCCGTTGCAGCATCCGTTTAGGGGTATCCAAATCCGATTATTAATAGGATGCGGATATGATATACCCCTTTCTTACCCGACTGATATTATTTTTATAAATTTTACCTATGATATGTGACTATTTTTCTAGATTTTTCTACTAAAATAGTTAACAAAGTTGTTAAATTCATAAATTTCAAACCTAGCTCTCACAAATATAAAGGTAAATACGTAAATAGGTAGTCGAAAATTTGTATTCCGAAAACCGATAGGATATTATCCGAATATAATAGGATGCGGATATGGATATACCACTATCCGATCTGAATCCGGTCCGTTTACACCCCTAGTTATATGTGCACATGATGTTTTGAGCTGCTAAAATTTAATAAAATCCACGTGATTTTCATTCAATTATAGGCACCAAACGCACAATCATGTCATCATCTAATATCATACAATACAGTATCATATTTATTCCGTATGGTATATTCCAGTATGAGCTGTACGAATTCGGTAAGGCGACTACAATTTATGAATTGGCAACCTTATTTCATTTGGTCTTTAACACATCAATAATGAAGTTGGTTGGTAGGTTAGTTTCAGATATCCTAAGGCAGAATTGTATGAACACTTTGTATTAATTAACCTGCCATCAATTCTGCAATTAACTTTCTTCTCCAACTTTGGCCATTGCTAGAAAGAATTAAGTAGCTAGATTATGCAAACAAATCAAAATTCAATGGAAAACGCATACAAAACTCATCTTCTCTGCAACAAGTGGTAATGGCCACAAGACAAGATTCTTTAACCTCTCTGCTGCTTCAGTCTCTAAAGTTAACTTCCTTCGATGCAAGAATCAAGAACTCCTTTCTCAAAACAAGGTAAAGAAAGGTACCATGAGAAATATGTAAGGAATCGAGAAACGTCCATCATTAACCAATGCTTCCGAAGCTTGTTTGGTGCAAGATCCCAATGCCTCCAGATCTTCACTGGCTTCTTCTCCATCGTGATGACCTGATCAGCTGCAGGTCTTCTGATGATCCTTTTCATCTCCAAGAAAATGCAGAGAAGGAGAGCCAAAACAACCATGGCCATGGTTGGAATGGTGAGTCCAAAGATCGATGAGTCCACCCAAGGTGAAGAGATGGCATCTTCAGGATGGAGAAGCTTCCATTGAGGCAAGGAAGAAGATGGGCTCTGCATTTTCTTCCTGCTTTAATTTACTCCACTTCTTCAGAAAATGGAAAACCAAATGAGCAAATTTCAGCGAAAGCTGTGTGGATATTTATATCAGTTTGTAGCGAACCGGCGAAGACAGCTCACGCGGACTGGTCAAGAATCTGATTTCATATTACGTGGTTTCGCTTCGCTGGTTGGGGATCGTGAAACTTAAAACACGTGAAGAAGGTTTTACAAGCCGAGGAGGTTTATTCTTTAATTCTACCAATGCCTTTTCCTCACGGGAAACTCGTGGGATGGAAACTAATGATGAGGGAGGCAGCGTGGGACAGGACTCGCCCCCCCTAACGTCTCTCCATTACAAATCAACAAGGGTCCACGTGGGTTACTGAGAGATTCATCTTTTATTTATTTTGTTTGCGACGTAAACGTTATTTCTTAATGTATAAAATAGAGACGTATGAAAAGAGCATAAACGGAAGATCTAGATGAGTCTTGTTCACCTTTTCATCAGGTAGAATAATGTGTTCTCTTGACACTTCCATAGCACACAATGGTGGGGGAGCCCACTTGTAAATATTAAGATATATATAACTATTAGTAGGTCCCATTGAGGCCTACATCTCTTATAACTTTAGGTAACACATTGTTCTTCCTTGATGGGGAGCTGAACTGTTGGGCAGAATGAGTAAAAAAAAAAAATCTTCTGATGTGCACATTTTTTATATGAAATAGAAAGTTGAGATTAAAAATTTAATTTTAAAATTTTAAAATCCTCAACCGTCCTATATTTGCTTTGTTTTCTCAGCCAATCATTTGGTATAAAAGTGCACTACTGTGCACAACAGATGATGTTTTCCCGCTGAATTCCCACATTTTTTTTTAGGTTGATTGAATTAATTAAAAGAAGATAATTTTTATTCCCAATCATTTTTAGTCCAAAAAAAAAATTATTTTATATTCTCTTGTGGTATCAAAAAACCCAAATTTTATAATCAAAACATTCTTATAATTTTTTGATTCTCTTTCAACTAGTAGGATATTCTGTTCAATACCATTGGTAATTCATATATCTGTTAAAAATCTAAATAAGTTAAAGAAAAGAAATTGAAATGATTTAAATGTATTTTGGTCATAAAAATGATGTCTCCTTAATTGATTATTTTTTTATACCAAAGGACATAGGGAAGACAACACAAAATGTCATTTTATTTGAACTGAAAATAACTTGGTTCAAATTTTAGGGGTTTAAATAAAAATTATCCAATTAAAAATACTTCATACTTCTTTACCATATATTTAGGAGTGACATCTTCCTAGGTTTGTGCTGCCGACATAGTGGCATCTGGTGCCCATCGTTGGATGGATGCCATGCAAATTCCATCAAATTCTGATTGCTCAAAACATGATTGGTTTGTTACGAAGCAAAACCAGTTTTTTTTTCTTCTTCGTGTTAATGGGCTATACACATGGTGTTTTGAGCAGCCATGCTTTAGGGGAATTCACATGGTGTTAGTCCAATGATGGCACTACAGATATATATCACTACATCAATTACTCTAACCTAACAAAATCTTCCAAAATGATCTTACCTATATGATAAGGTGATCAAAGACAAACCCGGCTTTTGAATGTATGTGGTTAAAACCATGGAACGTAAGTTCGGCGAATTTCGCTGAAATATCGGTGAAATTCGCCAGTTTTGCCAATGGGCGAAATAAAAAACCCTTCAAAACCGAAATGTTCAACATTTCGCCGTAAAACCGGCGAAACTGTCGATTTTCCGGCGAAATTTCTAAACCCCTTTTTTTTCTTCTTTTTTTCTTCTGTTGACGATCTTCTTAGCTTTTTGCTTTGTGCTCTGAGAGTCTGAGGTGGGTAGGACCGTATGAGTCCTATTTATCTTATTCAAAACCCATTTATCTTCATCATTGCCAGAATGGAGAAGGAGAATAAGAAGAAAGAAAGAGAGAAAAAAAACAAAAGATGAGCAGTACCGGCCACTGCTATTTTCGCCAGAAAGGAAAAGAAGAAGAAAGAAAGAGAAAGAAAAAGAAAAGAAAAGATGACCGCTGCTAATTTCGCCGGAAAGTGAAAGAGGAAGAAGATAGAAAGAGAAAGAATAAAATGCACACAACCCCAAAGAGAAGATAGGGTTGCGTAAATGGCTGGATGAAGACTAACTATGGCATTAATTGTTCGTTTTGGGCTGCGTGAAAGCTGGTATAAATCATAAATGGGATTTGTATAAACGTGTATAGAAAAGTCAAAAGAGTTTTACCTTTTTAATATTTTTAATTTGATATTTGAATTTTGAAATTTGAACGAAAACTTAGCGACATCTCGCCAAGATATCGGCGAAATGTCGCCAAGATATCGGCGAGATTTCGCCATTTTGCCCGGTTCGCTGGGCAGCGAACCGGGCGAGATGAACGAATTATTGTTCCATGGTTAAAACATATAGTATTATCCTTTATTCTTATGCCTCACCGATCGAGAATCCTAACTCAGTCGACCTAGATGATTTTTTAATTCTTCTTTTGTGTTGAAAATTCTACCATGATGATTTACTATCCCCTTTTTAAGGCATGTGAGAGGTGATCCCGATATCATAGTTGACAGCCAGTCTTTTGTGTTGATTTTACAGATCTTCAGTTCAAATAGCAAGAACTTTTTAACATTTATTTACAAGATATTGGCAACCACTTGCCCACTACTTGCGGGGGGGGGGTTTTTTTTTTTTTTTTTTTTTTTTGGGGGTTTTTTTTTTGTTTTTTTTTTTTTTTTTTTTTTTTTTTTTTTTTTGGGGTTTTTTTTTTTTATCAGATTGGAGATCTTACCAACTTAGCTAGGGTTTCAAAGTCCAGCCAAGGGGGGGAAGAATGCTACATGAATCATTTATCGGAAGGATTGGCGCGATCTTCCTGCTGTTTGGGGGCCTTGGGCGGCGGTTTTGGTTTTTGTTTACAATCATCAAAGTACATGCCAAATGTGACCTAGGGGTTGGGTGATAAGATATATCTTGTTTAAATTTTTAATGATTTTAAGAGTTTGATTTCTTTTATTAGCCTAAGCTGTGGGTCCCACAAGTTTGTAGTGGGAAAGCCATCCAGGAGCACAGAGGTGATGATCGGGATTCTGATTGTGTGTTACGTAAATTTGGTACTCATGGAATGTAAAACTTCAAGTACGTGAACATAATTGATCATTATGAATATTTTGTAAAAAAATTATTGAATATACATAAATATTTTGATGGAACCCCATGTGAAACTCAAAAGTCTGGGCTTGAAGATAGACTAATTAATTGATTTTCTGTACTTTCCTAAGTGGGGCAGTCAAGATACCCATGTCATTCTACTCGTCCACAGAAACTACAATATTAGGTGTCAAAATTTGAATTTTAAAATGGATGTTTGGCTGTCGACCCCATAATTGCAAAACTTGTGAGGTGATGCCCTTCAACTTGTTGGGTTTGGGTGTGTTATATTTTGCGGGTCTATATAAATATAGTTTAGTAAATTATTCATACTTTGAACGGGTTTTAGTAAATTACTAATACTGAGTTAAAATTATAGTTCTATTAGTATTTGGGTCTCAGGTTTCACTATAAATAAGTTATGTGGATAACTTAGGAAAGAAGTCAACCAAAGGTAGTGTAGCTGCAAAATCCTGCTCGACCGCTCGATCAAGTATGCTTGCAAGAACGTGCCCGACCGGGTTGGTCGAGTAACACCTCTGACGCCCTAGTCAGTCGAATACTCAATCTCTGAATGGAGAAAGCATATCACAAAAAGCAAATAGCTAGTTGAAGTGACTCTTCCCCAAAAAAGACTTACCTAACAACCATTGGGGGTGGGGTATTTATAGTTTGGGAGAATATACCTAGGCTAGGTAGTGATTGAGTTCATCTTGAACTCTGAGACTAAGTTTCCTTTCAGAGAATGTTTGATTTGCATTGTGATGGTTGAGTTCGATCTGGACTCAAAGAATAATTCGTTCTTCCTGATTTGATTAGGATTCTCGTGCCTAATCTCAAGGGAGTTGGTTGCTATTGAAAAGGCAGCATTGCTAGAAGAAAAACATCTTGAATCACTTGTGGTTCGACCATGACCTGGTCGAACCGTGTTGGTCCTAGTCGATCTTCATCAATCGGGATTAATCCTTAACAGGTAGCACTTTGTGAGATGTGAAATTGGTGTGAGGTTTTCTCAAATATTATTTTTTTCTCTCTTTGAAAGTCATGATGATATTATTGAGAAATGTCATTGTCAAAATATTTTTGCTTCTCACTTTAGATAGTTAGCTATAATTTTTCTATGGACCCCTAGAAATCTTTTTCATGTAGCTTGGCAAGGAAATTTTGAGTCATGGGTACAGGATACATGTAAGACCTATTTCTCGGATATAGGCGGTTTTGTCGATCCATGTTAAATTCTTACTTGTATTCTTTTTCATGCTTGTGCATCTATACCCAACAAGTGATGGATTGCCATTGGGACTCCTAAAACTCTTTTTCATGTAGCTTGGCAAGGAAATTTTGAGTCAGGGGTGCAGGATACATGTAATACCTATTGCTCGGATGTACGCAGTTTTGCCAATCTATGTTAAATTCTTACTTGTATTATTTTTTGTGTTTGTGCATCTGTCCCCAACAAGTGGTATTAGAGTAAGGTTGAATGGATGGTCGCCGAAGGTGCGAAAGATCTAGGAAATAGAGGAATCTAAATTCATTGAGTACTTTGGATTTTAAAAGCTTCAAATGATCATCCAAAGGTGGAGTTCTCAAGGTTTCAAGAGGATCCATGGTTGATGCAGGGAAATATGATTGAAAAATTGTACAGGCTTGCAGGGAGTGTTAAAACAGGTGGAGTTTCAGTTAACACTAAGGTAAGGGGTACAGGTAGACAGAATTTGCTTGTTGTTCAGGTGCCGAACAAGGGCAAATCTGAAAGAAAATATGTAACTTTTGCTTCGTATTTAGTGATCTCTCAGAGCCGGCTGCAATAATAAGAGAGGTGGAGTCATGTCACGTTGTACGATGGTGATGAACTCTATGAACACCCCAAGTGGGGGGTGTGCATTATGCTGGTTTAGGTGGTGGCAGTCTGGAAGACATTCTTGGAGGGGATGTGGACCATGGGGTAAGATGTGGTATATACACAGAGACAATGGATTGTAAAGAAACATCATCAACGGTTTTCTTTAAGGCGGTTTGTAGAATTCAAGCCAAGGTGGAGATTGTTGGACTTGAGTGTCTTGTATTTTGCGGGTCCATATAATTATAATTTTAATTGTATTTAGAATTGGAATAGGATTTTGGGTCAATTACTAGTGTTGGTTAAAATTGTAATTATCTTGGGATTATGGTTTTAGATTTCCCTATAAATAGTCTTTTGTGAGATAACCTATGAAACAAATCAAGCAAATGGTAGCACTTTGTGAGTGTGAGGGCTTTTTTTTTTCTTTCCCCAAATAATGAAACCCCCCCCTCTAGTGGATGTAGGTGGTTTTGCCAAACAACATTAAATTCCTCGTGTGTTTTTGCTTGTGTTGTTTTTCGTGTTTGTGCATCCATCTCCAACAGGATTTACCTCTCGGTGGTATTCCTCATATTGATTTGATGGTGTTATTCTTCGTGGTTGTGCATCCCCAACATGATTACCTCTTAGTGGTATCTCTCATGTATTTTTGCTTGTGTTCTTCTTCGTGTTTGTGCATCCTTCCCTAACACGATTATCTCAGTGGTTCAATTTTTGCAGCAGCCAAGCTTCATTCTTCCCACCTAAATTGCAACAATTGTATCATATATTAAACACCTTGCCTCTTACCCCATTTTTGTTATTATTATAATTATAATAATTATTATTGTTGTTGTTGTTTTTGTTGTTCTTAGGAAAACCAATTGTGTGGCTCACAACCTTGCTCAGGTAGCCCTGGTGCTTGAGACGGCTCTAGATTGGTATATTTTCACTACTTGGTTCAGGGAGCTTGTTCTGCATTTGAATCCTCATCTCCTAGTGAATAAATTGATTTTCTACCAAAAAAAAAAAAAAAAAAAAAAGAAAAAAAGAATGTGCTTAGTTAATTAAAATATTATTTAAATTTGTAATTACAATGTTTTAGATATAATTAGGCAAAAGATTGCTACTTAGTCGCGTAACTATATGAAAATGATGAGAATGTGCACAAAGTATCACCGTGTTACATATTGGAGTTTTGTATTCTAACCTCAAATCATGATTAGAACTCAGTTTTTGACACTGCTTGTACCAACCCTACCAGACCTGATTATGACAAATCAAAAAGTGATGTTCATCATCGATTGTTCTACTATTTTGTGGTCGAGTTAATGTCAGGATCAGAGCCCAACTAGTGGTAGTGAGACAAGGTCAGGCCAGGTGCCTGACCTAGTCCAATCAATGTGGGTAACATCTGGACTTAGCCCATTAGGGTCAGGATCAACACAAGTTTTTCAGGTTTAAAGTTACTAGAGCCAAGGGTAAGCCCTTTTTTTTTGTCAAACAATGTTTTATATTAGATCCTCTAGAAGAACTCTAGAGGGAGACAGAATTATATACAAAACATCTGGATGGAGACTGCCAGCATAGTCTTGACAATTTAACTTTCTTGAACCCTTAGCTAAGAAGTGGGCCTTAACATTGAAAGTTCTGTAAACATGCTGGAAGTAGGCAAACTGAAAACTGAAAACTAGTTTAAAAATCTCTATAAGCAGCCTACTACTTGGTCAGTTTAGAGACTAGGCCTTCCCATTAAGGGCTAAAATGGCTATCTGGCAATCAGAATGAAAGGCTACATGAGAGATATTTAAGGATCTAGCTAATAAAAGATCATCCCTAATTTGCTTCAAACTCGACAGCAAGGCCTGGGAAACTAAGAGAGAACACAGATTGAGCCACCATGAACAGGTCATTATGGTCCCATATAATGCAGCTGCGGCCTGTATGTCTTGAGGATGCCTCCCATGCTGCGTTGGAGGAGATGTGCCAACACTGCTGCACCTGCGAAGGAGAAGAGATAGGACTCTCTAGTGGAGGGGCTGGATCTGCAAGATGAACAGTTGGAGTTAAATATTGAATGTCACCAAGAAGCTTTCCAGGCAAGAAATAGAATTAGAAAGAGAAAGTGGAGATCCTTTGAGCATGAATGAATTTTGACTATTCCAAATGATCCAACAGAGAGTACACCACAAAGTATATACTAAAGTCCATTTGTTGTGAATCATGAAATCTAGAATCAATGAAAGCCTACCAATCCTATATAGAGTTGCCCACAAAATCATTGGTGTGAATCCTTAATAGAGAGGCTCTCAACAGGACCTATCATGATCAGAATGGAATAGCACATGGGTGACAGTTTCTACCTGTGACAAACTTAGCAAGCACATGGGGGTTTGCTACCAATTCTATCAAACAAGGCTTTTTGGGTGGGAATACCATCATGGCAAGTTCTCCATAAGAATGTTTCACCTTTGGGAGAGTTACTGTTTTCCATATTTTATCCCACTTCACAGAGCAAGCCGATGTATGCAAAGATTGATTTGATGTGGGGGTGGGGTAGTAGAGGGTCATGAAGCATAATAAGCAGATCTAACTGTAAAGACACATTTTTTGTGCCTCTCCAAACCCAGGCAGTCTCGAGAGAAAGAATAGGCAGAGGAATAATATGGCTTGCCCCTCCTCTTTTGTGAAGAGAGAATTGAGTAGATGGACCTTCCAGGTCTTCAAGTTCCAATTAATAAGATCATGGACCAATATATGTCCTATAGGGTTAGGCCTCGAGAAGGGTAGATGTGGAATCCAAAGGTTCCAATAGATGAAGCTGTGTTGGCCATTACCCACATTTCTTTAAAGACCCTTTTTTTAGGACTTCTCTACCTGCCAATGCTCTTCAACCCCCATGATGCCCCCCTTGGAGTTTGCACATGAAGAAAGGAATGTCTTTTAAAATACTTTTCGCTCATAGTGATGGCCCATAAAGTATTTGGTTGGGTCGTCAATCTCCACCCTTGTCTAGCCAGTAGGACTCGATCGAAAGAGTGAAGGTCTCTAAACCCAAGACCCAGTTGCTAGGGTATTGAGGGCCAGGGTTAGGGTTTAAAAAAGCTCAACCTAACCTGACCAGACATGTTGTCTAACACATTATTTATTCATGACTTTCATATGAATCGAACTTCTCCATATGTTAGTACAATGCTCAAAAGAACACGAATACAAGTAAGAAAAACTCAATGAGATATGATCACAATGGGCCACCAAATTTTTAACATGGTTATCCAAGGAATGCTTCATCTATCAAATGAATCAACAATCAATAACCTTTTTTTAAGGTAAGAAATCAACAACTAATATCAAATGCCAAGAATCTTATTCCATTCCCCTTGCTTTAAATTCTTTTGGTTGTAAATCACTTTTATAACTAGACATTAATTTTTTTTTACCAAAAATAGACATTAAATGCTATTTACCCAAAAAGCAGCTGACATTAAATGCTATTTACTAAAAAACAATTGACATTAAATGCCTGCCATTTAAATGATTCAAAGTAATAGTTTAAAAAAAAAAATCTGGCTAAACAAGGCTACGGACAACATGAAAAGGTTTTCATACATAGGAGTAATTTGGTTATTTCAGCCATTGGATGCTGAGTAACCGCCAAGAAAAACCACATCTCAGATTTTGGTGGCAAGTTTCAATAATGCGGTCTACCATGGTTGAATAGTCTAGATATCTATAGCCAAGGTAATAATAACCACTGGTAATATCTTTGGTATTTATTTTACCATATAGCTTCGAAATACGGGCTGACATATACGGTAATCCTAGATATGTAAAATGAGTCCGAGGGCTGTACCTCATATAAAAATTCTTCCGAACTCTTTGTTCTCTACCATCTTGCTGATGTGATTCAATATTTCCATTCCTGACACAGAAAGCAAGGTTCGAGGAGAGAAAATTACATCACAAATCCTTGATCATCAGCAGGATCATTTGAGTCATTAGATGATCACCCTATTTTTCGGTGAGTGTCTTTCCTTTGGAATATGAGTTGACATCTATGGTAGCCTTAGGTAAATTGAGTATGAAGATCTGCATCTTTTATTGAAATTCTCCTCACTCCTTTGCTATGTACTGCCTAGTTGATGTGATTTCATTAACTTTGTTCTTCACAGAGAAAGGAGCGCTCAAGAAATCATTTTGAATTAGTACCCTATTGTCTGGTGAGTGTTTCTAAAGAAACTGCCCCTCTGTAATTTCTTTAAAATTTAGTGTTACATTGATATTGTATTTCAACAAACCATATCACTGGTTTTAAAGGCTTCAACAAAGAGGTTCATGGATCTGAAGATTTATGACATGGAAAAAAAAGTTCTGTTTATTCACTTCTACTTTTCTCTGATTGGTAATTTAAAACTTGGCTCATAAAAAATAGTGTATATCTGTATCTTTTTGTTGAAATTCTCTTTTGAATGCATAACATGGAAACATTCTTTTATATACATGATCCATGATCATTGTAAACTTTATTTTGTAGATATGATTACCAACTTTGGTAAATATATATTTGGAACTTTTAGTCACCAAAAACTTTGAATCATGTAACTTTAGCTAGTCATAATAATTTTTAATTACATGTTTGGAGGTCTTTTATAAGGCTATATCATATGTAGACCCTAATGGTTTTTGTGAAAAAATATAATATAAAGTTACCATGATCCAAAAGTCAAACTATTGGGCAGACTTCTCAGTTTTTCAACAAAGATTTTATGGTGGACGCTTAATTATTCCACTAGTTTCTAATGCAAAACTGCTCGATTCTCTAGTCATATCTGCATTCAATTGAATGGAAGATCACGCACTATCACTGTGATGCCAATGCAATTGCACATTAGTAAGCAAAGGCTGCAGTGAAAAGGTTTTATCATTCTCTATGTTGTTTGGTGCATGTCATTGCAAGAGGAGTCATGTATAGATGCCCGATCTAGACCTAAATTCTGCTTCCTCTAGGTGTTTGGATCCTTTCATTGTTCATATTTATGCTGTTCAAGTGTGCTCCGTTAATGGCATTGTCAAAGGCAGGGTTTGCCAATGTCTAGTGTTTCCAGTGTGTTATCACATAAAAAGGAAAAAAAGAGAGACAATTCTATTGCCAATGATGGATCATATTAGAGGCCGAATGGTTGGATGGAAGGAGACTTTATTTTCAATAGAGGTAGGGTGAAACTTGTCAAATTTGTGACTTTTTAGCCTTCTGATGTGAAGTTTCTCTATATAATAGTGGCTATCAAGCTTGATAAGTTACAAGAAAGTTGATTGAGGTGGCACAACCATGTTCACCGGAGGCCTTCAAATGCCTCTGCATAGAGAAGCACTTTATTCTAGATTTAAGGGAATTGAAGAACTAGGAGAAAACCTAAGATAACCTTTGGTCTGGAAAGAAATCTTCATAGACCTGGGAGAAGAACCAGATCACACAATATTATCCATCAAATGACATTGTGTTGTTCACAACTCATTGGTCCTAAGTTGAAGGAATTGATCCTCAACCATAGACCTGCTTGTTTAGCTAATTTGGATCTAGTGGCTAGAGCAAAGCCAACTCATTCAATGGTTGATTTCTTTTTTTGGCTTAAATATGGATTCAGCTATTAGGCTAGACCCTGATGACTGCTCTCTCAGTAATCCAAGCACGAGATCTTAGAGGTTGCATACGTATGGTGCTTAGCCTTTTTTGAAGGAAGCTATTGGTATCCAAAATTTTGAGCTTCACTCTTTTTTTTTCTACCCTTCTGGTTGAGTGTTGGGTTGAATGGCAATTTCAATAGAAGCATGACATAGAAGGTTAGACAATTATGCTACCCAATAGGGCCAACATCTAGTAGGGTGTCAATTGGTCTAGATCCTCAACAGTTCCAGTTCAAATTGTCAATACTAGATTTGGACCAATAACCTAATTGGATCCAAATTTGAGACCTAGAACCGTTGGCTATTAGTTCCAATTCTTTAGCAGTTCCAACCAAGGTTCAAAATTTCAGCGAATTTCTCTGTTTCCCCCCATGGCGAAATTCGCCAAAGTTTCACCCAATTTCCATTTCGATCCCCAATTTCAGGGGGTATTTTAGGTCATTTTGGGCTGAAATTTGGTGTGTAGCCTAATTTGATGCCAATTAACACATTGGGAGTGCTACTTTGGCCTAAAACATCACCTAAATGGGTGTTCTTGATCGGTACATACTTGGTTTTATGGCAAATCTTCAAACAACTGTAAATTTTGATCCAGGAGGAGTTACAAGATCCACAACATATCAAAATTGTTGAAGTATACATAAATTTGGAAGTTTTACTGTTCACGTGAACAGTAAAAACATCTTTTACTGTTCATGTTATTGTTCACGTGAACAGTATTATGCTATTGTTTTTATTATATTTTCTATTTCTAATGTGGGAGTCTTGCTACATAAGTTTTGGGAGTTTTTAGAAAGCATAGTTTCTATTTTGGTGGTAGTTTCTATTTTCAGAACTTTCTATTTTAGGAGTTAGGAAGTTACTAAAGCTGTAATATTTTGTTTTTTTTTTCTTTCTAGAGGACAATTACTTGTTTCTCAAGTTGTATTAGATTCATTAGAAGCTATAAATAAAAGTGCTCTGTGATTCTAGACTCTTTAGCTAAGAATCACAGGTCTTTTCTACTGGTTCCTTCATCTCTCTTCTCTTCTTCTTCTTCTCTCTTTTCTTTGTTCAAGTTCAACTGCTATTTTTGATTGTTTAAAGCTTGTTTTCTAACAAAAATAAACAGCTCGGAAAGCTCTATAGCATTCCTACCAAGGTTTACCCAGTAGGCATCATTTTGACTGTTAAATTCCATCATTTAGTCGGTTTTCGGGCCACTTTTAGTTTCCTAGTTAGATTTGGGTTTCTAATTTTGAGTCATTCTGCTTTCTTTTATTTTCCTAATATTACATGTCATTGTTATCTTGTAAGGAGATTCCCACTTTTGAATAACAACTTTCAATTTATTAGAGTTCATATTATTCTTTGTTCTTCTCACACGTTGCATCAATGTCGAAGATCAAAGCAAAATTGAGCAAGAATGCAAGAAACATGAGAGAAAATCTTTGGAAAACAAAGCAAATTTGAGCAGAAATTTGCCCAAAAATATTGCGAGAAAGCGCTGAAAAATTGTGAGAAATCACCAAAAGTATCGTGAGATATCGAGAAATTGGCAATATATTCGGCAATAAATCGCCGATATATTGCAAATCTTGTTTCACACCCCCTTTTTTTGCTAGTTGATTCAAACCGGCGAAATATCGCCAAGTTTCAGCGATATTTTGCCGATTTTTCCTACCCAGGTTCCAACTAATCCGAGACAATATGCTTCAAAGGTTTTTCAAATAACCTTTTTCTTTAGTTTGATGATAAAATGATGTATTCTACATTCCAATTCTTTCAAGTTGCAATAAAACATGTTTCAAGGCCTTGGGCTTCACCCTAAGACAAAGGCATCCCTACAACATTACCCTATTTTGGGGAAAAATTATCTTTGTACTCAACTATTTTTATTCAAGAAAGATTACGTATTTCCTTGAACTTCTGTGCACATACCAAATGGTTTGATGGTTCTTGACCTATTTGATTCTTAACAGGCTATTGTTTGTGGATCTGTTGGGAGAGCTGACACAGAAACAGTGGATTAGAAGGAAACCATTAGAACAAGATCCAGACCAATAAGGTATTGGGTGGTCTAGTTCGGGTTTCCATTTGTCCAGGTCTGGTCCAAAAGTGACACCTTCGAACCTCCAGAAGAAAACTGAGATGTTTCAACTAGAAACAATAATTCACTTCCTAACATTAACTAGAACTTAAACTATTAATCCAATCTTAGATCTCCCCTTGAAGTTTTAAGGTATTCCAGATTTGCTGAATGAGTACCCTCAACTTTGTTGTCAACCTTGTAGTTTCCTCTTGTACCAGACTTGATACATTGCTACACAGATCGCCAACTCTCCGATAGGGTAACAACTTCTGATACTAAAAGTCAAGCAAATCTGGTGCCATTCTTGCTGGAATCCGAGAAGATATCTCAGATAAAGCCAACAATTGGAGCTGATATTGTTCCTGATAGAGGGTAACAAAGATCATTGAAAGAATAAATGACCAAATCATCCATTGATTTCATGCCGTTCCAACAGCGAGAACACATAGGCAACATTGAGATTGATCCAGAGAGGAACAACTCCATATAGTTCGTGAGGCATGAGAGGACACCAAGTAATGAAGTTATGTCCTGAGATATACTTAAAAAACCACACCATTGGAGTGCTTATTATGGCTATTTCCTTTTTTTTGTGTGGTTTGGTCCCTCTTGATGCCAATGTCCGAAGCTGTGAGCCAAGAAGATGTCTCAAATGTGGCCAACATTTGAAGCTGAAGCTATGTCCTGAGATACATGGCAGATAAAGCACCGAAAGGGCAATTGAAAGAATAAATTATCCAATGACAGCTATACCATTCCAACTTCCAACAGAGAGTAAAATTAGGCAACAGCGATGAGCAGCTCTGCAGTTGGTAAGCCATGAGAGGCACACCAAATAATGAAGCTATGTCCTGAGATACAACACCATAATACCAATGTGCTAAATTTTTAGCATTTTGCAGTTGGCTAGTCTCTATTGATGCAAATGCTGAAGCTGGGTCCTACCTTCCCTCTCTTGTTCTTGGGTTATCTGGGAAAGCATAAGTCTCATATTTGTAATTCTTTTATTTATTATTGATACATTCCTTTTGACCTTTGGTAAAAAAAGATACTTCTAATTTAGGGGCAAGAAAGTTATTTAAGATTGTTCAAATTTAATTTAATTTTTTTTTGAAAATTTTATGTAATGATGAGTTGATTTATAATACATATAATTACTTCATCAACTTAATCAAATGATGCATAAGAGGCTCAACTGTTTCGTTGTATTTCAAAACTTCCTTCCAAACTTAAAAAGCAGTTGGAATGAATGCCAGCGACCAAATAGAATCCTACTTCAAATACCTACACTATATACCCCAAATGACCATTTGATGTCTTTCTTTGAAGCAATCTACGACATCTGTTTCCTTATAGCAGCCACATTCAAATCTTTTACCTACCTAATTCTGAGCCTTCCTTCCCTCGTTGACCTGCAAACATCATCCCAAGAAACCAAGTGCAGCTTTTTTATTTTCCCCCCAAAAAAGGTGCAGTCCATAAGAAATTAGCAAATATGGGCTGAAATCTACAAATCACATTATCTGGCTGTCCAAAGATGCTAAATCTACCGAGTCACATTATCTGGCTGTCAAAAGATGCCTGCAGTTAACGTCACTCCCTTGCAACACATATGAAAAGAGCTGAAGCTGGCCGCCAGCCTGCAAATGGGTCTTGCTTTCCAGGCTTCAAGTCTATTTTTCACCTACTTTTCAGTGGGAGCATAATCCACCACAGGCAAAGTTCCTAAAATAAGAGTTGCCCCAAGAAACCCAAGTAACTTGGTTTCACTGAGATTTGTTAATTCCAAAGTTGCACTCCTTTTGCTTGAGTGAGGCCTCTAAAATGATAAAGGATCTAGCACTATTAAGGAGCAACACAGAATTGGAAGCAATCTCATCCAAAAGCCCACAAAGTAGCCTCAATTGACTCCATCTCAGCTTTTGAAAAGATCATCAAATCATCAGCAAAGATGATATGAAATATGAACTTTTGCACCCATATCGAGGACATTATAGTCTTTCTTCTAAAGTATCTCATGTATGGTATGCAATCAGCTACTCATGGAAACCTAAAATATAGAATCAACAAAAATGGAATCTTGGATTGAAAATGAAATGGATCTATGCATATCTGCAAAGCAATCAGTCTCAGCATAGTATATTTACACACTGTCTTGAGATTGCATATCATGTTACACTCTTGCCTTTTATGGTCCAAAGTGGAACTTTGCGTGTAAACCACTATAAATTGTCTCCACTTTGGGAGAGTAATTAAATGCAAAACAGTCCATATTCCCAAGTTCTAATATGGTATCAAGAGCAGAAAAAACTCCAACTAGTTCCCTTCAAACTTAATCCCTCTCCTCTTTCTCCTTTTTCTAATGACTAATGGTGGAACTCCCTCTTCCACTCCACCATCTCCTCCTCTCTCCAATGCCCACCACCATATCTCTATCAAATTTAAGGCTAACAACTTTTTGCTTTGCCAAATCTAATAGAACCTTTCTCGATGGACAAGGTCTCTTGGGCCATCTCGGTTGCTCTACTCCTTGTCCCACTGAACCTGATGTTGCTCCTTGGTGATGTCATCAAGATTCCACATTACAAAGTCTCTCAATATAGCCTCTCTTTGAATAAATTTTTTCCATTGATCGTTGCAAAATGCACACATAGTGAGATATGGCAGATACTCTCTACGGCTTTCTCTTCTCTTTCTGAGAGTCCTTTAATGTCCCTTTCAATGGTATCACAAGATCTAACTCAGAGAGTTGATGAACCCGTCTCTCACAATCTCCAATGGCAAAAATCCATTGTGGATGAACTAAATGCTACCGCCTGTCAGTCAATGCCTATGCCCCTTGGCATTTTATCCTCATGATTTTCGCAGCCTTAACCAAATTCCGTGACATGATATTGTTATCTCTTACCCGCTTGAAGCCAATTGCATATGATGACCCTCATGCAATGCTTCTCAGCCATGAGTTCCTTCATGGCACTTCTCTCTCTAAGCTCACTATCACAGAGACACCTCCAGCCTATAAGTCCCTCCGCAATAATGTTCAATGGCGACAAACTAGTTTCTTTGAGAACAACCCTTCTTGGTAGCAGCTATGGTGACTGTGGTAGTGGTTGTAACATAGGCCGTTTCTAGTGCCATATATGTCGCCATGCAAATCACAATTTTGACCGTTGCTACTATCACCTTTAGGCAACAATACCCACAACCATCTTAGCCACCACCCGATTGAGCCAGGCCAACCCTTCCATGCTTACTCATTACACATATCCTGCCCCTTAACCATCCTAACCCACCTCTCTTGCCCATTCCCCCTTCCCCTGTGCCTCTTCCATGGTACCCAAATACTGGTGCCACTCACCATGTCACTACAAACCTAAACCCTCTCTAAGTATGACACTTACCTTGATACAGGTTAACTACATATTGGTAATTGTAAAGGCTTATCGATTTCTCACATTAGTTCTTCCTCTTTCCCTTCTAATTGTGTATTTTATTTTGTAGATTAGAGAGAAATAAAGGGAAAACAAAATCCTAAAAGGGTGAAGACGAAAACCAGAGAAAGGCCAGGATGCCTCACTCATTATATAAGCCTCCTTTATCCAATACCTTCATTTATAGGCAAGTCCAACGATTACATGTAGTAGGAAAACAAAAAAAAAAAGGGAAATAACAGAAAAGGAAACTTGGATCCTCAAATCAGAGTAGTTGAGATCCTCTTTGCTCAATTCTTCCAACATTACCCTTCGAACACTCTCCCCTCAAGTTGGAGCATAGAGATTAAACATGCCCAGCTTGTTACGAATATAGTCAATCCTGGCAGGCCCTAAGGACTTTGTGAGTAAGTCCGCCAACTGTTCTCCTATACGAACATGTTTGGAGAAATCAATCCTTGCTGCAGCTTTCACGAACTAAGTGACAGTTGACTTCAATATGTTTTGTTCGTTCATGAAACACTGCATTAGTAGCAATATGAATGGCAACCTTTGATCTCTTTATGGATCATCGAGAACATCTCCATGTTTTGACATAAGCTTCACATTAGATCCATAGGAGTATCTAAAGGCTTAGAGCCAAGCAACTGAGTCTCTGTTAACAAATCAAGTACATACTTTCACTGTGATAGGAAAATGCCTTTATTAGATTGAGCAACTTCTATCACCAAAAAATATTTCAATCTTCCCAAGTTTTAGTCTAACATTGTTGTTGTAGATATATCAATCCCTATAGAATCATCTCTAGTGATAAAAATGTCATCAATATAAATGATGAGAAAAAGACTCCCGTGCTAGAGTGATGGTAAAATACCGAATGGTCACTGTCACAATGACTCAATGAGTCAGTCCAAAAGCTAACAACACGGAAGTGAACTGGCCAAACCATGCCCGAGGCAATTGCTTCCACCCATACAAAGTGATAAGAACCCTTTAATTCAATACCAAGATTAATACAAAAGCAAAGGAATTAACAAGATAATCTAGCTTTACTGGTGCCAGTCACCCCCACAACATTCAATGCGGCCACTTAGCCATACGTTGCCTAACCATTTACATAAAACATTCCCTGTCCTTAGCATTCAATGGCCCCTATTTATTACCCCTCGACTAATAATAACCCTCTCTCTCTCTTCTGCATGGTGCCAGATTGTGGCCCTGACACTATTGGCCCCTCAAAATTCACCTTGTCTCAAAGTAAAGGAAAATTTGAAGTTTGGTCTTCACATTCTTGCCACATAGCCATGAAAATTCAGCAACACATTCAAAGGCCCAATAGCAAGCCAGCTCAATAGCCACAATTGGAGTCCAATGCCATCCTTCTCAAGTATATGATTAGAACTTGTCCAAGCCTTTCTTCACCCCAGTTTGAACATAATCCACCATCCATTAAGTCCCCAAAGAATTTCAAACCTAGTGATACCTTGAAAAACTCTAGATTAAAATGTTCTCCTACAAGTTGAGTGTAGTTGATGTAGGTGTGCTCCTGGAAACTCCCTTTAGACTAGCAAGACAGTATAAAATAGCTTAAGTAGTATTTGTAGCAATAATGGCTACAGAAGTTGGAAGAGTTACAAAGACCATTGTACCAAGGGTCATGTCAAATCCTTTAAAAAATCCATTCATTTGCTAAGCTAAATGATGTCCATGATGGAGATTGATTTCCCATTATAGCGTGACTAAAACCCTAGTCAATAATCGGCTATCACACATGATAAGGACCCATGCAACAATCAACCAGTCACAAGGAGTGTTGAAATCTCTATTGGTGAAGCCGTTGTCGCCAATCAACCATCTGGGGATGCCTTCAACTGCAAGTTGGCTCTGTTTTCCAAATTCAGTTGATGTGACAAAGAAGGAAGATAAATGTCCTTGTTCCACTAGAGGCATAGATTGGAATCGAGGGTTCCCTAGGAAGAGCGAGGCTAGTTCCGCCAGTTCCGTTGGCCTTCAATGATCATTGTTTTCCATAGTTAGTGGTCAATTAAGGCTCTTCAAGCTTATAGTCACAAGCATATTTTGTGACTCTCACTGGTGCACAAATGCACTAGAGAAAATGAAGGTGGAAGACGATATTTCTTCCATTTTTGGCTTGGTCAGACGATTGCTTTGATGATTCCTTGATTTGAATTGGCCTCGAGTTTGGACCGTGAGCCATCTGAATTATTTGGGCCCGACTTAATGAAAAGAAGGCTTAGGCTTTGGTTAAAATAGACCAGACCAATGATGGACCTTTTGAATAGGTGGTGTCCATACACTTATGGCCATGGTTTAAGAAGAATCGGTTAGATGTTGGTTTAATGGAATAGATTGGGCTTTAGGTTAAGAGAATGAGGCGCAGGGCCCAAGGAGCTTTCTTAAGGAACCCGACATTTTTGAATGTAGTTCGCTTGGGCCCTAGGTTTGTGAGGGAGCATGCCTGGGTTGGGCCCAAATAATAAACCCCCAGCCATTTGGGTGTGCCCTGTGAACCGGTTTAGGGTAAACCGATCGAACCCTGAAACTCCTCTTGCATTGTCTTCTCTCTTTTTGCAGAACGAAAACCATAAAAGTTGCCTGGTATTTTCCGCTGACTAATCCAAGCCCCTTTCCATTTCTTTTCTCTTCACAATCTTTTAATATAACATTTGGATCTCTTGCTTCAAATCCAATCCGATAAGTGTCTTCACCCAAACTTTTTCTCTTCCCCTTCTCCACGATTTACAGTTAGGATGCCCAGCAGCCATCAATCTTTCCCCGCTAGGTTTCTCCACTTCTAATCTATGCCATTTTCTAGCGTGCGCAATTGACTTGACTTCACTACCGCTTGCCTCGACCACAATACTATTGATGTCCAAAGCTAAGATGAGTTTCTTGTTTCTCACATTGCCGAAATCAAATTTTCAAGCCTCCGTGAAGCTTGCCCAATCCAACTTTGGCTAACACCTCTTGTACACCCACTCTAATGCATCCCATTCCAGGTACTAAAGAGCTACTCCCAACTATTAGTCCATCAATGTGGTGTTCCCTGAAAACAACATGATCTTTAGTAGCCATTCTTGCATTTCTCTATCACTGAAAAATGTAGACAATGCCACATCGCCTCCTTGTCATCACTGCTCTAATACCAATTTGACAAGAACCCTATAATTCAATATCAAGATTAATACTAAAGCAAAGGAACTAACAACATAATCTAGCTTCAATGGTGCTAGTCACCCCTAAGAGCATTCAATGCTGCCCCTCAGCTATATGTTGCCTAACCATTTACATAAAACATTCCCTACCCTTAGCATTTAATGCCCCCTATTATTACCTCTCAACTAACAATAACCCTCTCTCTCTCTCCTCCATGTGGCACCATCTCATGATCCCAGGGCCCTAACACAAAGACATGCCACCGCCTCCTTGCATCATCCATTTGACGACCCTATATTCATATCGTTAATACTGCAAGGACTAACAACATAATCTGCTTCAATGGTGCTGTCACCCTAGAGCATTCAATGCTGCCCCTCGCCTATTGTTGCCTAACCATTTACATAAAACATTCCCTACCCTTAGCATTTAATGCCCCCTATTATTACCTCTCAACTAACAATAACCCTCTCTCTCTCCTCCATGTGGCGCCATCTCATGATCCCAGGGCCCTAACACAAAGACTTCTTAAGATGATACGCCATACCACTCTCCCTTTGAGCAACAAACCCTAGAGGCTGCTTCATATAAACTTCATCATGGAGATCACCATTGAGGAAAGAATTCTTAACATCAAGCTAAAATAAAGGCCAATGAAACATGGAAGCCAAAGAGATTAAAATCCAAAAGGCATTTTCCCATAAAGGAGTTTTCTTATCACAACGAAAGTAAGTACTTGATTTGTTGACAGAGACTGGGTTGCCTGAAACTAAGTAAAGCAAATAAATTCTTTTGTAGACTTCTTCACAATTATATGTTCAGGTGGTGGGGGTATAGATTAGTCTTTGCAGCTAAAGCAGTGGTAGCAACTTGAGGGGTCGTGCAACTTCAACAAAATCTCTAAATGTGACCTGACCGACCACAATGGAGTCAGGTCCTAATTGGTGTATCTGTAGACTCTTGATAAGTGGTAGGGGGAATTTTTCCAATAGTAGTCCTGTGACCACAAGTATTTCCAGAATTGGATCCATAGTTATTAGTGATTGTGGCAAGTGTACATGTGTCACTAGAAAAGGTGTCAAATAAGGTGGGCAGTTTGTCACCACCGAGGATCTAATATCTTACTGAATCAAACGCTTTCCCAAGTCCCCTAGAAAACTCATCAAAACAATTTTCCCATCCTGATTCTGCATCTTAATAACATTAGAAGTAATGGGAAGTATAGAATTCAACTCTTTATATATCCTCTTAAAATCTACAAAACATTGGGTCAAAGAACGACCTTTCCTATCAACTCGGTAGAATTCCTAGGATATCTCGTTGTATATACGGGAAAGGTTATCCTAGCCAAAGTACAAAAAATTTAGATATACCATAGTTCCTTGATAGTATCACTATGAGTAACAAGGTTCATAATATCTCCACAGAATTCAACATTTGTCCTAAAATATGGGCATTTTGCAGTGTTGGGTTTTTGGGTCAAGTGGTCTTGTTGTCCTCTCCCAAGAATAAATACTTTAATAATTTTCCTCCACCAATGGAAACTACTAACTCCTTCAAGTTCATGTTGAGTAAGTTGATGGGAGGAAGAGGATAACACCTTGATCATTGTATTTTTATTTTTTGCCTTAGCTTCAGCCATCACAGAATTTTCAACTCAAATAGACTAATAACCAACTCCAATAAAATCTGTCGAGAAAATTAACCAAAATTTGAACCAGAAATTAAACCACTTAATAAAGTCTAAAATAGAAAAACCAAACCAAAAATTGAAATCAGGAATTAATTTGAACTAGAACTGAACCAGACGTTCAAACCAACTTCAAAATAACAGAACTGAACAAATTAGTCAAACCAAATAAGATCAAACCATAGCAAGAACATAAATCGATTTCATAAAGAGGTTACACAAAAAAGCAACGAGATTCAAACTCCCCCTTCGATTGTGCACAGCTTCAGGTCAAGGATTTTAGCAGGTCAATTGCACTACTCAGAGCAACCAATCAGCACTCCAACAACCATCAATGGGTCAATCAATTCTTCCAACAAAAGCCATTCAAATCGTCCAAGAAAACTATCGTAACCAGAAGAAATCTAGAGCTTACCTCTCAAAACCAGGACATAATGTTGTGCAGCCATTCCTCCATCAACAATTGAAGCTTTAGGTGCTTCTTACTCCAAATCCTCAAAAAGCAGAAAGTCGCAGCTTCAAGTGGTGCCCCCTTGTAATCGAGACTTAGAAGACCCTCAACTTGCAGCAATGAGTCTCCAAGGGTTGCAGGTATGTTTGTGAACTTTAATGGCTTCAAAATGAAGGTCACATAAAGCACTTTCAGCTCTGATACCATGTAGATTAGAGAGAAATATAAGGGAAACAGAATTGTGAGAGGGAGAAGATGAATACCAGAGAAAAGCTAGGAGGCCTCACTCATTGTATGAGCCTCCTCTGGCAAATACCATTATTTATAGGCAAGTCCAATGATTATGTCTAGCATGGGAAATCAAACAAAAAAAGTAATATAACAGAAAACGAAAGTTGGATCCTCAAATCAGAGTAGTTGAGATCCTCCTTGCTCTATTCTTCAAACATTATCCTTCGAACACATTTAAATAATGTACTCCATATTCCCTCCATCTCTAAAAATCTTTTATTCGTTAATCAGTTTACTTGTGATGATAATGTTCTTATGGAATTTCATCCTTCTAATTTTTCTGTGAAGGATCAGGCATGTAAAGCTACTCTCCTGTCTGGTCTGAGTAGAGGGGGTCTTTATAAGAGTTCTTCCTGGTCTTCTCCTTTTGCCCTCACTACTGTTTGCAGCGTCGTGCTTCTCCTGACTTATTGCATCAATCTTTAAGCAATCAGAATAAGCATCTTCTTCACCATATGTTTCACTTAAACAAACTTCCCTATCTTTCTCCTGTTTCAATAATATTTATGGTGCTTGTCAGATGGGAAAAGCCACTTGTTTGTCTTTACCAGTCAATTACAGTAGGAGCCTTTTGCCTTTAGATCTTATCCACAATGATGTGCAGGGGCATTCCCCTTCAACATTTTGTATAGGCAACGTTGTGTGACTTGTGGATGATCATATGGTTCATCCTTCCATGCAAAAATCTGATGTTTTCAATCTTCTCTTTCAATTCAAACATTTTTTGAGCACATCTTTAAGCGAAAAATTAAAGCTATCCAAAAGGATTGTGGAGGGAAATTTTGCACATTTCCACCATTCTTTCACTCCCATGGTATTAGACATCGTTAATCAGCCCTCCATGCTCCTGAACAACAGGTTGGAATGCCATCGTAGACACGCTCGAGAAATTGGTTTAGCTTTACTAGTTCATAGTTTGGTTCCCTGATGTTACTGGCATTTTGCATTTAAAAGAGCGGTTTTTCTCATCTATCGGATGTGCTCTTCAGTCTCTAACAATGTTTCACCCTTTTAGCTTACTTTTCATAAATCTCCAAACTACTCTTTCTCAAGGTTTTCAGTTGCCTCAATTTTCCGTACCTTGTCCCCACAATTCTCATGAAATGCATTTTCGTTAATCTCATTATTTTTTCCTGGGTTATAGTCCATCTCACATGGGTTATCAATGTTTTAATCCTTCAAACAATCGTTTCTCTCGGCATGTTCACTTTGATAAGTCTACCTTCTTTTTTTTCAAGTCTACTTTAGGACCACCACCTACTCCACCTCTTTCTTCTCCTTCGTCGTTGCCATGAGCTAGTACCCCACTTTGTTTCAACCCACCTGATATGCTGTTATCCTAGCTGCACCCACCACCACATGCCCTTATTGTGGTTCACCCACAAGCCTCCCTATACCTTGCCCAAGCCCCTCTCTAAGCATAACGCCACTCCCCCTCCCCACACCAAAGATGTGCCTTTTCCAAGATGTATACGCTACTTTCCAAGCTCTTGTGCTCCCCTCTCCTACCACCCAGACTATGTGGCTTCGGTCATAGTGCCATGAATTAATTGTTACTATGACTCTACTGTTGTATTTGAGCCTACTGGTTTTTCATAGACTAACAAGATTGCAGAGTGCGAGGTCACTACTCAGGAGGTATCCAATGCTTTACTTAAAAACAGGACTTGGTCTTTGGTTCCCTGGTCCTCTTATATGAACTTAATTGGCTGTAAATGGGTGTCTTGCATCACACGGTGGTGGAGGGCTCTCCTGGGCATCATAAAGCCTACCTAGTTGACAAGGGTTCCCACCAACAACATGGCCTTGATTATGGTGAAACCATTATCCTTGTTCTCAAGCTGACCACCATCCACAGTGTTCTCTCTACTACAGTCTCTCAAGGTAGGCCTGTGCTCCAGCTAGATGTTTGTAATGCCTTCCTTTGTGGCCAACTAAAGGAAGAGGTTTACATTTTGCAACAACCTGGGCTCATTGATATTGCTTATCCTAAACATGTTTGTTGGCTTCATTGTTATTTTTATGGGCTGAAACAGGCACACAAAGCTTGGTTCCAGCGCCATCCTCAGTTTCTTCAGTGCATTGGCTCCCATGGCTTCAAAACTAACACATCTCTATTTACCCGTTCTGACCCTGCCATGGTTTGTTATGTTTTAATCTATGTTGATGACATTTTTTTAACTAATAATGATCCCTTGACACTTGGATTATTGTCTCATGAGTTTCTCTATTAAAGATCTAGGCAATTTACAGTTTTCCTTGCATATTGAAGCATTATCCCATAAATAAGGCTTCGTTCTCTCAGTCTATGATACATATATAATTTGTTGGCTCACACTGTTATGTGTGATTGTTAGCCTTTCAACACTCCCATGGCCATTACTCTTGCTTCTGATTGGGGGGGGGTGCTTTGCTCTAAAATTTGATTATCATTTTATTGTTGGTGCCCTCCAGTATGTAACCCTGACTCGTCCAGATGTTTCCTTTGCTTTGAATAGGGCTTGTCAGCATATGCATGCTCCTACCGTAGCACACTAGCAACTTGTTAAGCACAGCCTAAGGTATTTAAGCGTATGTTGTCCCATGGTCCGTTGATTGGGCGGTCTTGTTCATGTTCTCTTTAGGCCTTCTTGGATGCACACTGGGAATCTATAGGGGGTTTCTTGTCTTTTGGACGTCGTGAAAGCAACAGACCATTGACCGATCCTTGACTGAGACTAAGTATTAGGCCCTTGCAAATGTCTCTAGAGAGTTAATTTGGCTTAAGACTCTCCTCAAGGAACTTGGTTTTCAGCTCTTTCTAGAGCTCCCACCTTGCGGTGTGACAACATTGGCGCCACCTATCTCTCTACAACTCCCATAATCCATGCTCGGACAGAACATGTAGAAATTGATCTTCATTTTGTCCGGGATTGTGTTGCTAAGAAATAAGTTCAAGTTCAATTTATTTTGACCAAGGACAACAGCTAACATTTTCACTAAAGCCCTCAGCTCCATAGGTTTGCAATTCTTTGCAACAAGCTGAAGATTCACATTCCAGAACTCCACCTTGAGGGGGGGGGGGTTTATTGAGGACGTTATAGTCTTTCTTCTATAGTATCTCATGTATGATATGAAATCAGGTACTTACGGAAACTGAAAATACAGAATCAGCAACACACGGAATCTTAGACTGATTTTGCTATGGATGTATGCATATATGCAAAGCAATCACCATCTTGGCATGTTCACACTGTTTTGGAATCGCATGTCACATTATTTTCTTGCCTTATGTAGTTCAACGTGGACCCTTTTCCCTTTAATTATGTGTGTGTGTATATATATATATATCTTGTAAGCCACTGCATGTCGTCTCCTGGTTGGGAGTATAATTTAATGCAAAATATTCCATGTTCCCAAGTTCTAATGCAAAGCAATCTGATTTGCTCTTCCACATCCAGTTTCCTCAATTACACCAGGGAAAGCTTCCCCAGCAAGAGTAATAAGATGACAGTTGATCCCCTAGCCAATGCCTTGTGCTCCTCCCTCCCCAAAATTACCTTGTTGAGCTGCCAATAATGAGACTAAAAACAAAAAAGAATTGAAACATGCCTTGATCCAACCCATGGACTTGGTGAGAAACTTCATCCTCTCCATAGCCTCTATCAAGATTTTTTTTGCTAATAGAATGAAGGCCTTGTGGAGATTCACTTTTAGTAATACAGTATGAGAAGCTGCCTTGTACTCAAAGCCCCTCACAATGTCTGGCAAATCAAAATAATATTGCAATGGCCTTGTTACAAGCGGAATTCATGGTATTGCCAAATCTCATGAATATCTCCTTTTCCATTTAGTGAGCCTGTGTGCGCGCAATGTGCTTAGCAATGTCTCGTCTCACTCTGTTGTACTTTAATGATAGGATTATCATTTGCTTGAACTCAATGCATTGGACTTATTTGTATTTTAAACTTTGAGAATTAATGTTTTGGTTCAATGCATCTAGGCCATTTTAGGTTTCCTTCGTGCGCGTTTTCCAACATGGGGTCTGAAGTGGAACTCAAATTTACACCATACATTTCATAAATCGGAGGTCCCGTGTTTATAAGACGAGAATAGCCCAGTTCCCCCCAAATGAACCCTAATACCAATCCCCGGTTGGGTGAAAACCACCAACTAGGCAAAATCTCCCAAATATCCAGCCACTGCCCTTCGGTTCGGTGCCCTCGTTGAGTCTGCCATGGCTTCCTCCCCTCCCAACCCTCTTGTCTCTGTAATTATTGGTTATAATCTTCGGATCCTGGCAATGGCCTGTCCCAAGGCCTCCACATTTCCCTCTTGGCCCAGTAATGTGTGGCTTTTAGTTTGCAGGTTGCGGCTAATCCTTGCTAATAATTCTTCCTCTGGCCCCGGCGCTTATAAAATTCCCCAATCCAACTGGTTGGACTTTCCATCCTTCGCCCTCCTTCCCTCCTCGGGTGGGTTGTTCCCCTGGTGGGAGTCTGTGAGTGGGGTGGCGGTTGGGATATCTCGCTATATCTCACTATATCTCCCCGTCTCCGCTCTTAATTTTGCCTTTTGTGGTTTCGGCGATTTTCCTCATCTCTTGCCTCCCATAAGGAAGATCAACTCCCGTCTTAAACTTTTATGCTTATATCCTGGTGCAATTTTGTTTTCATTCTGAATGCTGTCCTTGGGAATTCATTAAGGTTGCTTGATGCATTTGATACACTTGCTTTTCATTTATAGGCCTTAAAGGTTCTATATTACATGTTGTATTACCTTGCAATCCTACAACATTTCGGTTTCACACTATGGGTAGACTTACAAATCATACATAGGGTTGTATTCTGACAAATCCAAGGCCACCAATGTGTTCAAAATGCCTTAAATAGTCTAACTACCAAGTTTCAACCCAACTGGGACCCTAAAATCCACCGAGATGGGCAATTGAGTTGACGCCAAAAAATTGTATATCTTGACTGAGATCTCGCTGAGATGGTCAAGATCTCGGTTTTTTTAGGAGGCGAGATCTCACTCGAGAGTGAGATCTTCTACCATGCTTCCAACCAATTCTACCAATCATTTGACAAGATCCCCTACAATGGAATATTGGGAGGAAGCCACCCTCATCAACTGTGATAGCCCCAAATAACTTGGAGTGAGATAACTTGCTAAGTAAATAAAAAACTTAAAGCATCTTTCAAATGTCCATTTTCCAAGTGTTTTAAAGATCTATTTCACCACATAAGCATCTCTAGTTGGGATGGAACTTGATAAACAAGTAGAAGTTGGCCCCTAATTGCCTACAAAACTTGAGCTCTACATGATTGGGGCATATGGAAGATAATATGGTTATTTATAAAATTCTTCTAAAATATAATCTTATAAACCAAACCCATACTTCTATATGCTTCCAAGAGTTTAATAAAATTTTCTAGCCTTTTCATTCTTATCATATTGCATCTCTTAAATTGCTTCCTTATTTACTTAGATAAATTACTTATGTTCTTGCATATGGTATGAATTGATAGATCTATGGTAGAAAAATGAATACCAATAAGGAAGCAAGAAGAGAATAGATGTATACCCAATTTTCGGGTTAGGGTTTTTTGGAAGATTTCCCTAAAATTTAGGATTTGCCCAGAATCTTTCAACCAAACCAGCAAATAAGATCCAAAAACTAATAAATGATGTTGAGGTAACTTGAATACCTAAGGGAAAAGTTATGAGAAGGTAGGAACAAGGTTGGGTTTTCTAAATTCCCATGGGGATTTTTTGATCATTATAATATGGTAATAATTATTTTTGTTGAAAGAGTTGGAGAAATTGTGACTTGTGTGTCCAGGACACAATAAGAGCTTTACTTATAGTCATAACTAACCAAATACAAAACAAATCAAATCTTCCCAGTGTGAGAATCTTACAATAAAACATAGAGATCCTAAAGATCCTAGCAAAACCCAAAAATAGAAACTTAATATGCCAATAACCAAATCACACCCAAATCTACTACTAGTCGATCCTGTTTTACAACACTCCCCCTCAAGTTGGAGCATGGATATTTATCATGCCCAACTTGCCAATGATACTGCTGAACATCTAGTGCTTAAGCTCTTTGTAAGCACATCAGCCCGCTGATTGCTTGAGGTAACAAAAGTGATGCAAATCAATCCAGCTTCAATCATCTCTTTGACAAAATGTCTATCAATCTCCACATGCTTGGTCCTATCATGTTGTACAGGATTGTGAGCTACGCTGATTCAAATTACAACTGTATAGGAACCTCTAAATCTGACCAATCTGCTGAGGTAGTCCTTTGAGCTATAGTATCTCACAAATGCCCCAAGCAATTGTCCTAAATTCAGCCCTGGTATTGGACTTCGTAGACACAACCTTTTTCTTGCTTCTCAAAGACACCAAATTACCTCCTATATACACAAAATACCGAGAGGTAGACCTCCTATCATCCAGACATCCCGCGCAGTCTACATCTATATATGCCTCAATTCTTCAAGTATCCATGAGCTAAAATTATTTATTTTCTTGAAGTGGCCTTCAAGTACCTCAAGATACGATACACTACATCCAAGTGTGAGGAGTAGGGATCATGCATATACTAGTCGACAAGACTGACTGCAAATGTGACATCTAGCCTAGTATAAGATAAACTTTCCCACCAACTTTTGATACCTTGTTTTGTTAACCAGTTCTACTTCTTTTGCCTTCAAGTAGAGGTTAGGCTCAATAGGAGTTTTATCCGGCTTACACCCTAGCATCTCAGTTTCCTTAAGTAAATCTAGAGTATACTTCCTCTAAGAAAGAGATGCACCACTAGGCGACTATGCCAACTCCAGCCCTAGAAAATATCTGAGGCTTCCCATATCTTTAATCTCAAATTCAGTTCCCAAAAAGGTCTTCAAAACTGAAATTTCATCCTTGCTGCTACCTGGGTTCACAATATCATCCACATATACTAGAAGTCTAGAAGTACAGTAGTGTGGGAACCATCTCTTTTAATGAATGAAGTGTGGTTTGCATTGTGTGCTTGTAGCCATTAGAGATTATGGCCTTGTGGAACCTTCCAAACCATGCTCTCGGAGATCGTTTCAGCCTCTATATAACGCTCTTCTTCAACTTGCATACTTTCCCATGAGTCTTGGTAGTGGTATAGCCAAATGGCACATCCATGTACACCTCCTATTGGAATTCTCTATGTAGAAAAGCATTCTTAAGATCTAACTGTTATAAGCTCCATCCTTTATTCATTACACATTAAAAAACAGCCCAAACTGTGCTCATCTTGGCAACAAGGGCAAATTTCTCCTAGTGGTCAATCCCATAGGTCTGAGTAAAAGCCCTTGGCCACCAATCTTGCATTGTATTTCTAAATAGTCCTATCTCCCTTGTGCTTGATCACGAACACTCATTTGCACCCAATAGTCTGCTTTCCTGCAGGCAAAGTCACCAACTCCCATGTTTTGTTTTCCTCCATAGCTTGCATTTCCTCATCCATTGCGTCCTTCCAGTTTGAGTGACATAATGCTTCCTATCAAGTGTTAGGAAAAAAAGTATAGAACAAAGAGGAAAATAAACTTTGAAACTATGGAAATGGGGATTGATATGAAACATAATTGGAAATAGGATGTTGTTGCAAGTCTTTGGGTGCTTTCTTAATGTAACCGGTAGGTTCGAAGCAAGGGTCAGATAGGCTCACCTTCAAAGATAGGCTCATTTGGAGAAACTTGTACTTCAGGACTGGGAGCTGAAGCTTCCAACTAGAACGATCATAGAAGGGGTTTCTCATTGCTTTCATTGATAAGTCTTCATACGTCTTTGCTCCTCTTGCACATCATCCAACAGTTGCTCTTGTTTGGTCACTCCATCTTCCAAAGGAGGATCATCTGCAAGAATCTCAAGAGAAATATCTAAAGGAGGAATAAAGATTGGAACCTCTTCACTAAAACTCTCCCCTAAAGAGGTGTAAGGGAAAAGAAAAGAACTTGTTCTTGGAACATGACATCCATAGAGACAAAAAAAAGACAAAGAACCATGATGATAACACTTATACACTTTTGTGTAGGAGGATAACCTAAGAAAATGCACTGTAACCCACGAGGATCCAACTTACCATAAACATGGTGGTTTCGGGCAAAGGCAACACAACCAAAAACCTTTATTGGTGCTGTAAAGGCCACTGTCCTTAAAAGAACCTTAAGGGGCAATGCTGGTCTAAAACTCGAGAAGGCGTCCAATTAATCAAATAAGCTGCTATAAGAACTGCATCACCCAAAGTCGAGAAGGCATGTGCATAGTAAACATTAGGGAACATGTTACCTAAAGAAGATGTCTATTCTTGTGTTTGGCAACCCATTTTGAGGTGAAGTGTCAACTCAACTGGTCTGGCAGATGATGCCAAAGCCAGCTAGGTAAGAGGGAAATGCACCACCCAAATACTCAGTCCCATTATCTGTATGAAGGACTTAACCGGACCTAAATTGTGTCCTAGCCATATTATGAAAATTCGGGAATACATCACTCCTCTAGTGAAGTAAGCAAACCCACGTGGACCTAGTGCAACAATCAGTAAGCGTGACAAACCACCTATGACTAGACAAAGACACAACTCAAGAATAACCCCATACATCAGAGTAAATAAATGAAAAAAGATCAGTAATATGATGGTCTGAAATAGGGTAAACATGCCGAGCCTGTTTGGCTAAAATGCAGGCCTCACAATAAAATCATTCAAATTACATCTTTTAACCAAATTCAGAAATAGCTTAGACAAAATAGGCAAAGGAATGTGACTAAAATGATGATGCCACAACAATAAAGTAAGAAATGCAAAAGTGGAAGTAAAGGCCGTAGAAAGAGCTGATAGAGACCCATCTAACAAGTAGACCCCCCCCCCTTTGTATCCATCATTGCCAATTGTACACCCTATTTCCACATTCTGAAACACACAGTGAGAAGGGAAAGGTTATTTTACAATTCATGTCACGAGTAAGGTTACCAATAAACAAAAGGTTAGCTGAAAACTTAAGAACATGCAAAACAAAAGATAGAGTAAGAGAAGGTGGATAGATTATAGATCGCTTCCTAGAGATAGGGGAAAGAGTCCCAATAGCTGTTTGAACAACCTGAGCCAAAGGAACAAAGGAATAAGTATGAAACAAGGAAGATGAATCAATCATATGCTCGTTTTCCCTTGAATCGATTATCTAGGAGGGATAAGTCGAATTGAGAATGTAACAATAGAAAATACGTGTGGAAGACTGTGGATCAACAACGGGAACAACAACTATATTTGCATTGGAAGTTGATGTTGAAGAGGAATCATGTTTGGACATCAATTGGCAAAGGTGTCTTAGCTCGTTAGAGGAAAGAGGTGCTAGAGTACTCAGGGCGTCAGAATTTGGTTGGTATGCAGATGCTTGATTGCAGCCCCTATTTCCATCCCTACCTCCTCCACAAGAATTTGCTAGATGTCCATACAACTTCCAACACTTGTCTTTTGTATGACACGCCTTTACATAGTACTCACTTCACTAGGCTGCGGGAATCACCTGAACTAGACTTGCTGCTATCAAAACAAACGACTAATACAGGCCTGTCAGATGTCTGAGCGTGTACTATAGCTATCCGATGACGTCCACAGTATCAACCATAGCATAGGCTTGCTCCCGAGAAGGAAAAGGTTCCCAAGAAAGAATTTGTACTCGAATATGATTATACTCAATATTCAGCCTTACCAAAAAATTATACACTCTAAGATTGTCTCCCACTTCTAAAAGGCAGCAACATCCATAACAGGATGGAGTAAAATAGTCATAAAAATCATGGGGTCTAATTATTGCCTCAAAGATTGTTGCAGTACTCAAACAAGGCAAGCTCCTTCTGTTGTAATTGATGAATTTTTTGCCTGATTTCAAAGCATTGTGCATCATTCCCAACCTTGGAATAAGTCTCTCTGGCAACCTTCCTTATTGTAGCAGCATCCAAAATGAGAAGGTAACTCTCTACAATACTTGGTTCAATGGAATTAAGGAGGAAACCCATAACAAAGCATTCATCTGTCTCCCATTTATCTCGAGCCACAATAAGAGAAGAAGGATAATAAAGGTTCCGTGCACATGGCTAGTCAAACCATGAGCACCAATCACAAGAAAGACAAAACAAGACCAGCAAAGATAATTAGTCTCATTAAGTTTAATAGTGGTCATCTAAAAAGGAGAAAAATTATAATCCTATGAAATATTGGAAACAGGAGGATCCTTCATGCCAGATGCACCAAAAGAGGTAGAGGAAATTGTATCAGCAATTGCAGGACAAGAAATAGATCACGGACTATGGGATCAAATTTTTTAGTAGGGTACAAGAGGCAATTGCCCTAGAAGACTAAAAAAGGTATTTGATGCCCTTTTTTAGGTTAGTGTGCAGAAGGAGGGCAAAAAAAATAGAGTTTGATTGTCTTATAAGTGTAAATCAGAGATGTGATGTCCAAAAATAGGGATTGATGAGAAAAAGAAGAAGAAGAAGGTGAGGTGATGGGTTTTCAGGTTACTTGCAGGTTGCAGGTTGAAGAAGAAGAAGAGACAATGAGTTACAGGTCGCAGATTAAGTCGCAGGTGGGTGGCAATGGGTCTAGTGGAGCTGTAAGGAGCTGGCGCTAGTTGCAGGTAGGTGGCAATGGGTCTGGTGGAGTTGTAGGTTGTAGGCCATGGAGAAAAATAGGTTGAAGAAGGTGGTGCTTGGAAGGAACAAGTTGCAGAGGTTTAGTGATGGGAAGAAATATATTGCAGAGGAATGGCATAGGAAGAAAAAGGTTGTAGAGGTCTAGCGATGGGAAGAAACAAGTTATAGAGGTTTGGTGACGTTGGTGGAAGAGCCAAAGAAGCTCGGCGATGGTGATGGAAGGGTGGTAGGGCTGATGGTGGTCCTCTAATGGTTCTTACGATTTTTTTCTTTTTTTCTTTCTTGTGGTTCACACACAGTGGAAGGCATGTGATGCTCTATGATAGAGAGTGAAGGCGAAAAAGGGATGACAGTGGTGGTGGTGCTCAGTGATGGATTAGAGTTGGCTCTATTACCATGTTGAAAGAGTTTGAGAAATCCTTATGTGTCTGAAGGACATAGCAAGAGCTTTATTTATAGTCATAACTTACCAAAAACAGAACAAATCAAATCTTCCCAGTGTGGGAATCTTACAAGAAAACATAGAAGATCTTAAAGATTCTAGCAAAACCCCAAAATATAACTGAGAAATCTACCAATAACCAAATCACACCCAAATCTACTACTAGTCGATTCTATCTTACAACAATTTCAAATTAATATGGCATGAAAGGATCAATCTAAAATTAAATTGGAAAGCTCAACTATCACAAATCAGATGAGTTGGGGCAATCTTGGATGAAACAAAGATAAAGGAGATTTTAGGGTTTTGGGAAAGATTTGGTTTAACAAAACTAGAAGGGCTGGTATGGGAAGGATTAGAGTTTTAACATGTCTTTTGTGGGATGATCTTGAGATACCCAAAATCAATATGGAATGTCATAAAGAAATATAGGATGTGTTAAGATTCATGGAAAGCCTACAGTTGGGTATGGAAATGTCTTAGGGATGTTCTTGGGATGGGTATGGGTTGGATCTTTGATAAGGAAAGGACCTCTTCTATTTCTTCCTTGCTCTTCCTCTTCTTTTCTTTTCTTTTCTTTCTGCTTTCTTTCTTTCTTTTCTTTTTCTGTTTCTGTTTCTGGCTTGCCGCAAGGAAGAGGGGACAGAGAGAGAGAGAGGCCAAGAGGGTTAGAAGGGAAGTGGAGGCACCATAGGGTAGGGGAGGGGTTGGGGAAGGGCTAGAGGGAGTTGTAGGGCATAGGGGAGGGGGTTAGGGGGCGGGGGGCGGCCTAGGGAAGCTGCTGCCAAGGTGCAGCTGCAAGGGGGAGGGTTTAAGGTATTGACTTTTGCGTGGGCAGGGGAAAAGATGGGGTTGGAGTGCGATGGCTGTGGGAGCTGAGGGAAGGGGCAGGGGGTCTGCTGTACTTACTTGTAAGATGCTGTTGGAGACTGTAAGATGAATGCTAGAACTTGAAGAATGGTGCTGATCTTTGAAAAAGAAGTTTACTCCATCATGGCCCCCTCAATAGGAACCACAGTCCTCAACTCAATTAATATTATTCAAATAATCAGACTTTACAATTTACAAAGAAAGAATAGGCTATTTATACCCTACTAAAATACTCTAAACCTAGGTGGGTTTCATTTATAGATTAGGACCTGTTTATAATTAATCTCAACCGTCCAAACAGATAATTAAAGATCTAATTGAATCTCCTTGAAAATAGATTCCCCCCGAGACTCAACCAAGGAACTTAATTTCGCCGAAATTCGCTGATGTCGGTACTCAGCGAACCGAAAGTGTGGGGCGAAACGAGATTGGTTTAATATCGCCGGAAAATCGTCAGGAAAATTGACGATTTTCCGGCGAATCAGCGAAAAGTGCCATATTGAAGAGAGATTGGTTGTTGAAGCATCGAACCAGGGTTCTAGTTGTTGCTGCTGCTTTGATTATTTCAGATAAAATTTCCGGCGATCCTGCAGCATGGCTAGAGGACTGCTTCGCTCTTGAAAACCTTGAGTACGACTTCTTTCTTCTTTTACACCTGTATTTGCCCTCCAATCCCTGAAATTTACATTTCATTTTGGCAGAACTTCTTTCTGTTTCTCTCTGGAAAGACCAGGTTTTGATTGATGAAATGGCTGAAAGATCTTAGTTGCAAAGCACTCAATATTGCCGGAAAATTGTAGGAGAAGAAGAAGAAGAAGAAAGAAAGAAAGAGAAAGAGGCTTGGTCCTTGCATCACTCATGAGCACCAAACTTGCCAAACTCAATAGAATTTCAATATCAGATTACAGGAACTTAAATTTCTTCGATAAATGTTTCTCTTTCATGGAGATCAACATCGAACCAGGGAAATCACTGAAGGAATTAGACGCTGAAAAACTGAAAACAGAGATCAAGCGAAAGCCATCGTTTGTTATGCTCGCCAGGTCAGTGGTCATCGGAAGATACCTGCGAACAGACTTACGGCTTCTTGCCCTACCAATAGAAGTGAGCTTCTGCTGGAGATCCTTGGCTCTGCTATTATCGGTGCTTTCTTCCTCCCCGTTCTCGGTGAAATTTTGGGTTTAACTTCAGTGAGTGACTCGCCTACCTCCATGCTTTCATCGGACACTAAATTGCAGAGTTGCAGCAGAGAACTTGCATAAGAGCTCCACCGCCATTCTGTAGCTTATTAGGAAAGACTTTATTATCAAACAAAAGACAAAGCATTAAATGTATATGGGACCCATTGTCCCATCACTTTCTCTTGCATACCACGTGAACTCAAAATTTCATTTGATAGTGAGTCAGTGACTTTGGGTTGATCGAAATGAATCATTGAAATTTGGGAAGAGATCGAAATTTTGAGAGTTTCGGGCGAATAATGGCGATATTTCGCCAGTTCGCCTGGTTTGCTGGGTACGCTACCCGGCGAACCGAGTGAACTTTCGTTCCTTGGACTCAACTACTAAAGAACTCTTTTTTGTAAATAAAGACTGATAAGAGCCTATCTCTAAAGAAGATTCCCAGGGACACAAGAACTCATCTTTGACTTAAACTAGACTCCAAACTGACCAAGACTCCTAAGAAGTCAAAAAGAACATTCTGAAAATCAAATTTAGTAACTAATTAGGGCTGGCATGGACCAAAATACCCCTCTTAGAGGGTTCGCCAGCCCTAGGAATGCAACTTTGGAATGGTAATAAGGTCCACTCCACGGTATCGGCCAGGGGCTGAATTCTGGTTCAATCACAGTTGGAAATGGCAAACAATCCACAATGCAAGGTTGAAATTGATTTTATTTTTGGTCTAAATTTTTTATTTGACGAATGGTCTCATGCTTGGTACTATTGGAACTCCTGACACATACACTTTTATCATGTTCATATATTTCTATACACCAAGTACATTGAGAAACTGGATGTATTGTCCACAAAAGGTTTTAATGTACTGTCAAATCTTCCCACTCAAAGAATTGGCATTCTAATAATGATAAACCGATAGGTTGGTTTGATTGCCTTCCTTTACGGTCTTTCAAATTCTGATGGAATTCGTTGATCATACCTCCCCCAACCCAAATAGGGCTTTTCCCAATTGTAATTGATTGTTGATTTTTTTACGAGTAACCCACTTAAGTTGGGCCAAATCTCTTGCTGCATGCCTTAAGTGGGTTATATTACGGGTAACCCAATCCAATACTACACGTAGCAAATAACTTACAGCCTCAGTTAGTCTCAGTAAAGACCAAAATATCCTCCTAATATCAATTTACACATAACAAGTAACTCACAGCCTCAGTTAGTCTCAGTAGTGTCCCAAAATGAAATGACCAAAATATCCTCTTAATATCAATTTACACGTAGCAAATAACTCACAGCCTCAGTTAGTCTCAGTAAAGTCCCAAAGTGAAATGACCAAAATATCCTCCTAATATCAATTTACTAAACTGCCCTTGTGACTCGTCCCATACCCAAACCTTAGGTGGGTGAAGGGATTCCCCTTTCAACCATCTTCTTCCTACACCTAGCCGGAGACCACCACCTTAAATATTGCCCGATCTGCAGGAAATCATCCACCACCCACCAGTGGACCATCGGAAATCACCCACCAAAAAAAATAAAAAAATTCCTGGATTGAGAATAGCAAGATGCATAGCCATCCTGTCAAATTCAAACAAGTTGACTCATCTGCACATTATGAACTGCCAGAATCGAACAGAGATTAATGGCATCAGTGGATTGGAGAACTCAGAGGAATTGAAGATCAGTTGCTGTGAATCCTTGGAGAGATGACCTGATCTATCAAACTTGATGAAGTTGAAGCATCTACAGATTGAAGGCTACAAGAAACTAACCAAAATTGATGGTGTTCACGGACTGGAATCCTTAAAGAGTATTTCAAGATTATTGGATTTGGGTCCTTGAAAAGATCACCTGATCTGTCTGTCCCTAAAAAGCTGAGTGATCTATGTATTGAAGGCCGCAAGAATCTAAATGAGATTGTTGGTGTGATGAATTGGAACAGAGGAACGAACAGAAGGCCGAGATGCAACGCTGAGTAAGATTAACAAGAAAAACAAATTCGTATCAAATCTGTTTGGGAAAAAGAACAAAACATGCAAAGCCTAGACCAATATTTACAGATCTAAAACAGCAGCAAAGAAAAAGATTGAAGGTTACCAAGAAATCAACAGGGATCCTTCTGTTGCAGAACCTCCTGGTAGGCTTGTGAGTGATGAAATCCCTTCCATACAGTAAGAAATTAGCACGAGCGTAAGTTCCAAGATAGTTGTTGCCTTGTTGGTGCCACAATTGACAGTTGAATCTCTGACAACAAATAGTGCAGGAACCAGAGAAGCATTCAAGGTTGTCGCATTGAGAGAACTTGGTGAATCGTTCAAGTTCACAAGGATAGAATGAGAGCCTCTGAGGACCAACATGCCAAGTCATGGCTCATGAAATAAACTGAAATTTGGTGATCAGACAACCAACAGAACTCTAAGAAAATTAAAGCTTTCGATTGAAACCCAACTAAAGAATTACAGAATCCTGTTTTTCTCAGAAAAATAGAGGTGCATGCAGATCAAATGCAGAAAGAGAGAAAAAATAGAACCGGAGGATTTCTGTAATTTAATGTAAGCCTTCTAAGATCTATGCTTTTTCTTATCTTGATTTTTTAGGAAGCTGATGAATTCATAATGGGCTCCCTAAATCTCACGACGGAAGGGAGACACCTCAACAAACAACAATGAAAAGTTTTCTATGAGTTCGGTTGTCTTATTTTATTTTATTTACTTTTTGGGTTGGATGATTTCCGGCAAGGGACGGAGGTGGGAGATTTCCTGAAGGGGGAAGGTGAGGGCAGTGGTGGGTAGTTTCCGGCAAAGTGTAGGAGGAAGATGCATGAAGGGGGAATCCCTTCACCCACCTAAGGGTTGGGCATGGGATGAGACACAAAGGTAGCTTAGTAAATTGATATTAGGAGGGTGTTTTGGTCATTTGATTTTGGGACTGAATTGAGACTAACTGAGGCTGTTAGTTGTGTGCAACATGTAATACTGGGTTACACGTAATATAACCCACTTAAGGGGCAAGAGTTTTGGCCCAACTTAACTGGGTTACACGTAAAAAACTCTTGATTTTTTCTTGGCGGTTTTGATATAATTCTTAATGTTTTGCTCATATTTTGAACTAATTTGTTTAAACTAATCTAAGAATTTGATCTTATAAATTGAGGTATTGATATTTGTTGACTGAGTGAACTGTGGTAAACCACAATAATAGAGAGCTTGAGAGGAAGAAGATGAGGGAAAAGAAGTGCAGAAAACAGGGGAGAGAAGAGAAGATGAAAGGAATTAAGAGGAGCCTCAATCGATGTGAGGATCCATCAAAACACTACTATATTTATAAGAAAAAAAAAACTTTTAAAGTTACAATCCATCTTAAAAAAGAAAGAAGAGTCAAATATAGACTCAAATATTGCCAAACCCCACTTAAGTAACCAAAATTCTAGGATTTTTGTACTTGACTATTCTCCCTAAAATTCAGAATACTCCAAGTTCCTCTTCTTGTGAACCAGCAAGCAAAGAACTAGTATGAGAAGGGTTAGGGAAAATTACATATTCAACCAACCTTGATGGGATAGTTGTAAGAGGGTAGGAAAATAACAATATCAATATGGGATGGGTTGGTAAATTAGGGTTTTAACAATCAATAAAATGGGATAGATTTTGGGAAGGTTAGGGATTTGGGGAAAGAGTTGAGGATGGTTTGATTAACAAAACCTAAATGGGTTGAGTCAAATTAAGAAAGGAAAGGATTTGCAAAATTAGGATTTTAACAAAACCTAAGATGGGATGGATTATTTGGTAATAGGGTATCCAAACTAACCCTAGTGGGATAGGGTGATGAAAGCGAAGCCTGCGGTAGGGTTTAGGAA
Organism: Hakea prostrata; assembly: GCF_041222555.1. Classification (NCBI taxonomy): domain Eukaryota; kingdom Viridiplantae; phylum Streptophyta; class Magnoliopsida; order Proteales; family Proteaceae; genus Hakea; species Hakea prostrata. Next base: position 9,156,842 of record NC_142608.1, read on the forward strand.
GGGTTTAGGGATGAATGGATGACGGTATGGGGCTGTTTCAAGGTTCTCGACTGAACTTGATTGGGTTCTTGCATTCTTGGATGGATCTTGGACTCTTTTCTTTTCTTTCTTGATCTTTCTTGATCTTTCTCTCTTCTTTCTTTCCTCTTTTCTTCCTTTCCTTCTCTTCTTTCTTTCTTTCTTGCTCTCTTTCTTTTCTTTTCTGAATTTCTCAACTGCCGCAAGTTGAAGAAGAAAAAGAAGGGGAGGGGGAGAGTGTGCTACCGCAAATGTTAGGTGAGGTGAGGGATTGCTGCCAAGGGATAGGGGAAGGGGGACCTGCGATGGGGTAGGGAAGGGTAATTGGGGGGTAGTATTTACTGGTTTGGGAGTGCTTGTAGGCTTGAGAGCGAGTTGAAGAAGGCTATCGCAGAATTGAAGAAAATGCTGGAATTTGCAAAAAACTGACTTAACTCTCAACCTAGGACGTGGGCTATGCTTCCTACAACTCCAAGTCTTCAATTTTATTAATATTCAACTGAATTCTTTACAAGGAGGTGAGGGCTTTAAATAGCCTTACACTTAAGACGGAAAAGACTTGGACTCAATCAAGGAAACTAAATTGGATTCAACTAGGGAATCCTTTATAGGATCCCCTTTACAACTCAATAAGTAACCACTAAAAAGGGATTTTCTATAAAACAACTTGCAAAATTAATAACTAATTATCCAAAAGGAATCATACTCTAAGATTTTATTCCAACTGGGACTCCATCTCTGACTAGGACTCTCAATACTAATCTAATTAAAACCAAAAAAATTAAAAATAAATAAAAATAAAAGAATGTGGATAGACTCCTAAAAATATTGGAAAATTACTTGATCCTCTCAGTGTCCAAAAGAAGTGGGAAAAAGACCAAACTACCCCTTGTAGGGTTCAGCCAGTCCACTTGGTGTGCCAATGGGTTCTTCGGCCCAATTTGCTAGTTTGAGAATGGGGTAGGCCTACTTTCATCACCCACTCAATATTTAGTGCAAGGAGCTAAATCTTGAGGCCTATTTTCTTTACCCAAAATGCCTGAATAAACATCAAACACTCCCACCTTGTAACAAATATAACTCACTCTTTGTACCCCCAAAGATTTTGTAAAATTAGCCAGCCAATTGTTCTAGTTCGAATATGACAAGTGGAGGTCAATCTCTGTTAAAGATTGTGATGAATAAAATGACAATCAACTTCTACATGCTTCATACGCTCATGAAAGATATATTTGATGCTATATGAAAAGTTGCTAGATTGTCACACCACAGAGACACAAGAGACTCGTGACTAAAGACAAGCTCACCTAAAAATTGTCTGATCCACATCAGCTCACAAGTGACAAGTGAAATGGCTTTATATTTTGACTCTGCACTAAATCGAACAACCATTGTCTGTTTTTTACTCTTCCAAGACAAGATTTCCTCCAACAAAGGTACGATAGCCTATACTGGACCTCCTATCAATCGGTGAAGCACCCAATCTGCATCAGAAAATCCTTTAACTCTCCAATGACCATGATCTATGTAGAGGAGCCCACATCCAGCAACTCTCTTAAGATACCTTAATATGTGCATAGCAGTGTCCTAATGAGTGGAACAAGGGCTAAACAAAAATTGACTCACAACACTTACTGGAAAAGCAATGTCAGGTTGAGTCACAACTAAATAGTTTAACTTTGCAACCAACCTTTTATACTTCTCTCGATCTTCAAGAGCATCTCCATCTTTAGGCATGAATTTTATACTTGGATCCATCGGAGTATCCAAAGGCTTTGAACCAAACATCCCTATTTTAGATAGCAAGTCACATATTTATGTTGGGGAAAAAAGATTACCTGCTTAGAATGGGCCACTTCTATCCCAAAAAAATACTTGATTTTCCCAAGTCTTTAGTCTAAAATTGTTTCTACAAATAGGTCTTCAATGCATCAATACCGATTGAATCATCTCCATTAATAAAATATTATCCACATAAACAACCTCCCTTTACTGGACTGACGAAAGAACACGTCACAACTAAGGAAACCGATGAAACCAGCCACATGGTGACTGTTTCAGCCCGTATAGTGACTTCTTCAAATGACATACCAAACCATTCTCTCTCTGAGCAATAGTCCAGGGAGGTTGCTCGATATAGACTTCCTCAAGTAGATCCCGTTTGAGGAAAGCATTCTTCACATCCAAAATAGAGGCCAATAATATATAGCAGCTAAGGAGACCAAGATCTGAATTTTCGCAACAGGAGAAAAAGTATCCAAATAGTCCACACCATACACCCGAGCATATCCTACATCTATAAGTCTATCCTTCAATCTAACAAGCATACCATCAAGATTTACTTTTACTATAAACACCTAGCAACATCCAATAATGGTTATCCCAAGAGATAAGGGAATAAGTTACTAAGTATGATTTTCCTCTAGGGCAACCAACTCCTCAGTCATCGTGGGCATCCACTTAGGAATCAACAAGGCTTCAAACAAAGTCTTAGCAAGAGGGCAAGTCTTAATGGTATATAAAAATGCATGAAAAGTGGGAGAAATACTAGTATATGAAACAATGTTAGAGATGGTATTGAACACAACTCTGCACCTTTACAAAGAGCAATTGGAACATCAAGGTCTGAAACAAGGAGAGTTACCAAAGGATTCACATGTGGAGGTGAAGGTGGAGGAGCCGTAGGAGCAGGAGAGGGTGTATATGTTGTTGGACATCGCTGGTACATAGTAGCGAGCTTTGTTTGAATTGGCTGAGGTAGAGGCTAAGTAGTAACAGGTGAAGAAATAATAATAAGGAGATCTTTATCCATTGAACAGACATTCAGAGGGTCAGAAGAATGAGGAACAGACTCAAAGAATGAAACATTAGGAGTAATAAAATATTTTCGAAGTTTAAATGAATAACGGTACCCCTTATGTGTGTGTGACTACTCAACATACATACACTTAAGGGCTTTTGGGTAAAACTTAGACAAACCCAGGTTGGTGGTCCAAAACAAAACAAACACTTCTAAAGACACAAGGAGGCAACTCATGTAAAAGACTAGTGGGAAACAATAGAGAATATGGGATACCACCTTTAAGAATAGATGAGGGCATTTGGTTGATGAGATAACAAGCACTCAGTACACAACACCCAAAAGGATTTGGGTACCCGCAATTTAAAACAATAAAGAGCGGTGACTTCCATCAAATGACGCTTCTTATGTTCTATCACACCATTCTGTTGTGGGGTGTCAACATTAGAAGATTGGTAAAAAAATGTCATTTGAAGTCATAAAAGTGTTAAATGGTGAGGAAATTTATTCTTTTATATTATCACTCAAAGAACTTCATAACTACTCTTAAACTGAGTATGAATTTTAGCCACAAAGGTAACAAAATACTAAAAGCCCAAAATAGAAGTGATAGGACATGGTCCCCACACATCTAAATAAGAGAAAACAGTTTATCTATCCTATTATTAACTCAAGGTGAGTAGATCACACAAGGAAGCTTCCTAAACTGAAAAAATCCACAAGGAAAAGAAGAAATAGAACAAAGACAATTGTCCAAAAATTTTAAACTATCTAATGAAGGATTGCCTAAACGACAATGAATTTGGTGAGGGATAGACATTCTTGAGCATGCGATAGAGGAAATGTCGTCAAACATGTATAGCATCTACCAAGCATCCTCTTTATTGTAAGCTAGTGAAACACATAATAGCCATGAATAAAAGTAATAGAATAGTTGTAAGTGGTGGTCAGTTTATGAATAAATAATAAGTTAAAAGGAAACTCAAGTACGCATAAAATAGAAGACAGGGATAAGGTGGGGGTGAGACAAAATAGTTCATATACCTTTAACATTATGGGAACCATCAGCAAGGGTCACAATAGAAGGAAATGAGCAAAAAAATGAAAAGTTACCTAAAACACAAGTCATATTATTAGACACCCCTGAGTCAATGACGCTGGGATGGGAGGTAGAAACACAAGTTGTAGCTTGTAGCATTAGCTATCTAAACAAAGGTGGCAATGTGAGGCTAAAAGTGATGTGTCTAGTCCAACATATTCTTCACTAGACATTTACACAATCTTCCCTTCTGGCTCTAGAGTGGCAGTAGTGGATAACATTGATGATGCAATGTTAGCAAACTGATCCTCCACTCCCACACCCACAAGTACCTCCAGAACCAGACCCACCACCAATGCACAATTTGGAGTAAAAGATGCTAATGCAGAATTATTGGTGGAACTAGGATCGTGAGTTTTCTTTGGCACACAAAGTATACAGTAAAATGTTTCAGATAATGAGGATACCTTATCTCCCTCTAAAATCTATGCTTTGACTGAGTCAAATTCCTCCTGACTCCTACTAAAAAACCCATAATTGCAAGTTGTTCCTGCTGATTTTGCATATCCAATGAAATGGTTATAATAGAATTCAACTCTTCATACATTTTCTTGCAGTATGCAAAATATTGGGTTAGAGGTCTGCCCTTCCTATCAGCCCTATAGAGCTCTTGTGAAACCTCATAGATACGGGAAAGGTTATTCTGTTTAAAATAGAAGATATTTAAGTAATTCCATTTCCATAAATTGTTCACTGTTTCAGCATGTGTAACTAAGTGATGTGAACCCAGTTTTAGGGTTAGGGTTTTTTGAGGATTTCCCTAAAATTAAAGGCTGCCTAGAATCTTCCAGAAAATAATCCTAATATTATGGGATGGTTTTATGGTTCAAAAGGATTAGGAAGGGCCTAGAAGAATTTGGCCAGGCTGAAGGTTTTAAACTTCAAACCTTGTTGTAATGAAAATGTCAGTGTTGGTTGAGTTCTACTAGGTTCAACTCTATTAGAGCTTTTGTTCATGTAATATTCTATTTCTTGTTACCCAAGTAGGGGTATTTATGTAATAGTGTTATTTCCACTTTATTATAAATAGAGGGCTTGAGATCACATTGATCAATTCCAGCCATTCTATCATAGTTGTGTTTCTCAACATGGCATTAGAGCCTAAGTTCGATTAGGGAAGAAAAACAAGAGAGAAAACAACAGGGGTCTCTCTCTCTCTCGATTCGCTACACCACCTACAACCTAACCACCATCGCATCAATTCTTTGTCTTCCATTACCGCTGCTGCTACACCACCAGCAACCGAACACCATCGCAGACCTGAAACCATCATTGCACCTACACGCTACACCTATACCCATTCCAATCCTTAACGACTCACCTCCAACTCATCGCTGCACCTGCAATCCGTTGTTTTGCCTCCCAGACTACCTGCAACTCACTTACAACTCACCTGCAACTCACCTACAACTCACCTGCAACCCTCTTGCGACCCCTTGCAACTCATTGTTTTGCCAACCAGAACAACACCACCATCATTCTTTTGGTCCGCCATTGTTGTCGAAAACCAGAGAACCTTTTTCAGCCATCATCCTTTTTTTTTAATCGACTACATAAACAGCCTCTTTACAACCATTGAACCATTGAACCGAAATCATGGACCAAACCAGACTAGGGGTCTAATTGTAATTTTGTATATATGCAGAGGTCTCTTTTGAGAATTCAAAGACGTCCAGGGGCCTATATGAAATTATCAATATTTTTTAGGGGTCTATCTGTAGACTGTAATTATCCATTTACAAGTCCTATCTGCAATTATCCATATTTTAAGGGGTTTAATTGCAATTTTGCATATATACATGGGTCAATTTGTGATTTCTCATATATCCAAGGGTCTCTTTTGAAAAAAAAAATAATGGTGTTACTTATACTATTGACCCTATAACTCCTTAGATTTGTTTAGGTGGTCCAGCTATTCCATTTTGCGACCTTTCAATTGTTTTGAAAAGATGAAGACTGAAGAACTGCAAATATTTTTTTGCCATGACAACCACCGATGGTACTACTGCCTCCACTGGCTTCGAACATTACCCCACTCTTCATCCTCTTTCGGTAAGGTTTGATGGAAAAAACTATTTGATCTAGTCTCGATCTGCCTACTTAACTATTGTTGGAAGAGGATTTATTGGACATATTACGAGCACCACTATCAAACCTACCACCATAGTTGTTTCATAGGATAAATGGATCTTGAATAACTCTCTTATTATGTCATTCTTTTTGAATTCCATGAATCTAAATATTGTCCTTGGATACTTATTACTTGATAATGCAACCCAAATATGTAAGGCTACTACTGAAACATATGGACAGTTGGGGAATGATGCACAGGTTTATGAGCTACAGAAAAAGCTTTATGAGACTACTCAAAAGGAACTAACTGTGGTCCAATATTATGCTAAGTTGCGATCTCTTTGGTAGGAATTGGATCATTATTGGGACTATCACCCCACTAATCCGGATGATGTGGCTACTTATAGGAAACATGTTGATAAGATTCTGGTATATGACTTCTTAGCAAGTTTGAATGGGGAATAAGATTAGATCAGAGTGCAAGTATTAAGTCATTCTCCCTGTCCTACACTAGAACAGTCTTATGTCCTTGTTTAGTGTGAGGAAAGCTGTCGATTAGCCATGCTTCATGCTCTTATTATGGAGAAATCAGCCTTATAGTCTATTAGCACTAAATTTGATTTGGCTAAGGAGATTGTCAAGTGTGAGCACTATCAGCCAATTGTTGGAAGCTCCATGGGAAACCTACTGATTTTTAGCAGAAAAGGGCATAAAGGGGAAAACCGAAGGCTAATCTTTTTTAGATGATTTCCACAACACCTTCAGCAGACGTTGGTTTTTCATAGGAGAAGTTAGCTACTCTGCAACGTATTCTGCCAGTTTTTATTAACGGTACTACCTCTACCATTGCTTCCTCTACTACCCATACCAACTCCTACCTTGCTACTTCAGGTAAAACTTTTACAGGCTTCTATGTTTCTTCAGTTTCTACTCCTTAGATCATTGATATAGGAGCCACAGATTATATGACAGATTTATCTTCCTTTTTCTTACATTATTCTCACTTCCAGAAAAGATAAAGTTTGAATTGTTAATGGCTCTCATTCTTTCATTGTTGGAAAAATGACCATTCAACATTCTCCATCACTTTCTTTGTCGAAAGTTTAACATGTTCCCTCTTTCTCTACTAACTTGCTCTCTATCAGTAGTCTTACACATGACTTGAATTGTAAAGTGATTTTTTTCCCCATCTTACTGTGTCTTCTAGGATTTGGGAACGAGGAAGTAGATTGGACGTGGTAAACTAGACAATGGACTTAATCTACTCGAGCCAATTGGAGGATCTACTGCTCTGACTGCATCTTCTAATTAGGTCCATTAAGTAATATTAGACCTTCATTAGTAGCACCGTAGGTTAGGTCACTCCCCTTTAGGAACTTTTAGAAAGTATTTCCTGATTTAGTTTATTCTTATAACAAGGATGAATTTTTCTATGAAGCCTGCATTTTTGTAAAGCAGACTCGTTCTACTTATTTACTTTCTCTTCATAATAGAAAACCTATTCCTTTTGTGCTAATTCATACTGATGTGTGGCCCCCCTGTTGACGTGTGTCTATTACTTACCATAGGTATTGTTACTTTTATTGATTGTCACTCTCATTCTACATGGATTTATCTTTTAAAACAAAAAAAAAATGAGGTTTTCTGATGTTTTCATGATTTGCATAATATGATTAAAACTCAATTCAATGCCACAGTGAAGATCCTTCGCAGTGACAACGGCACAGAGTATATTGATGGTGGATTTTGGAGATATCTCTCTGACTCTAGCATAATACACCAAATCAGTTGTGTTGATATGGCTGCCCAAAATGGAGTTGTCGAAAGGAAGAATTGACATCTTTTAGAGATAGCCCGTTCAATTATGATTGCTATGAATGTCCTTGACCAATAATGGAGTGATGACATACTCACTGCCTCTTACCTAAGAAATAGGATGCCCAGTAGGATACTTGGTTTTAAATGTCCTAATGAGATTCTTCAGGGAGCCTCTTATTTTATTATTCCTCCAAAGGTTTTTGGATGCGTGTGTTATGCCAGAATCACAGCCCATTAGAGTAAGCTAACTCCCCGTTGCCTACGCTACATATTTCTGGGGTATTCTGCTACTCAAAAAGGGTGCAAATGTTATCATTCTCTTTCCAGGAAAACCATTGTATCTATGGATTTAATTTTTAATGAGTCTTGCCTTTACTATACACCTCTCCAGGGGGAGAATCCTAGAGGAGAGGTGTTCTTTCCAACTCTAGACCTTCCTATCACACACAAAGACTCCCACACACCACCACAATACAACTTAGGAGTTCAAGAAGAGTTTCATGACCAAGGGAGACTTCGGCCAATATACCAGAGGACTCTAATTCTCCCCCTTTGTTTTCTGAACCATGTGAAGAATCTGATTAGAGGGAGACCACTACTGTGAGGCACACTATTGAGGTCTTTCAAAACAAGATTGACCAGAATAAGGAGGTGCAAACTTATCAGAGGAAGAATTACAACCGGCCAAAGTAGGTGGAGAAAGGTGACACGTTACCACTTCAGTCTCATGCTCCAAAATCAGATTCTACTGTTCCCCCTAAGGTATATTCTTTTGATCTTCCTATTGTTGTTAAATGGGTATAGTACTCTTATCTTCAGACTTAGATTCATCTGTAGTCATAATGACCTAATCTTTGTTAGGTCCAGACAAGAGACACGTTACTTTAATTATAAACAACTAGGCAGCAGCAAGGAATACAGGGCAGCAGCTAGCAATACTCCAAATTCAAGAACCAAAAGTCCATCAAATCTGAGACATGGTTGCAGCAACTAGAATGTCTCCAAAATAATTTCTCAAAACCGAATTAACTATGAAATAGAATGACAGTAGCAAATACCCCAAATAAGATTCAAGACATAAAATCACACCCCACAGCAGCTACTACCACAAACACCTTCTTCTCAGCAGTTGAAATTGTAGAATCACTTCACCAAAACAAGGATCAGACACATATTTTAACAAATCACAAGAAAAAGAACAGCAACAGCAACCAAAAGTCCCCTTTTCCAGTCCGAACCCAATAACAATCCAAATAGAACACAACTTAAACAATAACAGTCGAGTATCCAATCAATAAGATCTGAAAAACAGGGCTAGCTGAACTAAACTACACAATCCAGATCTGATTCAAACAAGGTCTCAGAAACCAACTCCAACAGAAGAATTTTAGGGCCAAGCTTCAATCAAAGACCTTAAAAATAGGTCCGAAACTTACCCGGGCAGAATCAAGACTCTTGAACAATTCTCATTCCAACACTAGCGACTTGATTCTTTGAATTTGATGAAGAATCAGTACCTCATATCATCTCCTAAAACCAATTCCCAAAGGAAAATCAGCATGAAATGCTGATTCAAGTCAAAAGTAGCCGTAGAAGACTCTCAAACCAATATCAAGGTCTTCACCACACTGCCACAAGAAGATAGGAAGGTAACTCTCTGATTTCTGGCATAAGAATTTGCAGGAATTGATTAAAAAGGGACTGATACCATGTGAACTCTGGTAAATCAGAGAAACAGAGAGATCAAGAGGAAGAAGATGAAAAAAAAGTGAAGACAATGGGGGACAGAAGAGAAGATGAAAGGAATTGAGAGGAGCCTCAATTGATGTGAGGATCTCTGTCAGAAAACTACTATATTTATAAGACAACTTCCAAACTTACAATCGATCTCAAAAAAAGGAAAGAAGAGTCCAATATAGACTCACATGCCAAAACCCAGCTTGAGATTTAGCACCAGGCATTAAGTCTCGAGGCCTATTTTCTTCCCCCAGAAAATTCCCTCCAACAGACTAAATAGATTTTCAAGTTGAGTTTCCAACTTAAAACAAACAATTTGATCTTTAAAAGGGTTGAGCACAAATTTAGAGTTTAATTAGGAATATGCTCTTTACAAATATACCTGGTTTGTGTTTAATTAGCACAGATGGAGTAATTTGTGTAAATTATTTAGGGGTTCTGCTAAAGATAGACTTTGCACAATTATTATGTAGAGATATAGATTTTTATATGTACTCTACCTCATTCTTTTCCCAGTGTTGTGCTTCTCCAAAAGTGCAATTGAATGATTGATTGTTTCTTTTTACCAAATACTCTGAGAAAAGTAAAATGAGTGAAATAAGGATTTTCGCTCTAAGCTGATTTTGGTTCTTAGATTCCATTATGTTGTCGTGATGGGATATTTTAATACATGTATTTCTAATTGAACCCATAAGTCACATTTCATATCCCTTTTTGTTTGGCTAAGATACAGATTATAATGGGCAAACATTTTTTTGACAATCATGCATTTGTGTGCATTTCTATTTTCTGTACCATCAAAGGAAATTGATAATGAATGTGTGTGTCTTTAACTTCTTCATTTTTTGTTTCTAAACTATGGATACTCTTGCAAATCATTAAATTCTTCAAGTTTATTCTAACTTAGTAGTCTAACAGCAAACCTACCAAGTTTTAATGGGGAGTTCAAAAAGAGGACGACGAAGATTGAAAGGAGGAAGCAAAGAAACAATGGAAGAAGATGGAATTAACATTGCTAAGGATATGATTTCAGAATTACCTGACGAGATTCTACACAAGATTCTTGCTTTCTTAGAAGCAAAGGAGGCGGCTCGGACAAGCACCCTGTCAAAGAGATGGGAAGGTATTTGGCTTTCCTTCCCTGTTGTAGATTTTGATGAGACCATCTGGAGTACTCGCAAAATGTTCATAAATTATGTCGAAAGATCACTGCAGCAACGCTCAGAGGTGAGCATTCAGAAGTTCAAGCTCTGTATGGAGAATCTGAAACCGGCAAAATTCAAAATATCTTCTCGCATTAACTCATGGATAAAATCTGCAACAAGAGGAAAACTTGAAGAGTTAGATATCAGCATGTCAGCTAATCATCGTTTCATACCTTATCCACATGTTTTCCACAACAAATGTAGGTTTTGTTATAGATTGCCACAGAGCATCTTCACAACAAAATCCCTCACTGTATTGAAATTAAAAAGGTGTAAGTTGGTGCCTTATGATGAAGTAAGACTTCCTTGCTTGAAGACATTATCTTTGGAAGAAACACATGCAGAAGAAGGGGCCATCCAGAACCTACTTTCTTCTTCCCTGATAGTTGAGACATTGATTTTGATACGTTGCAGTGGAATGACGGATTTTCACTTCTCTGGTGTTCAGCTACAAACCTTGGTAGTAGAGTATCCACCTAAATTGAACTCCTTTCAAATAGATGGGCCAAATCTCCAATCCATTTCATTCAGTCTGAATGATTATTACTCGTACCCTAAAAGGGTTCAATTCACTGCAGCTAGGCTGAGATCTTTGTTACTGAGATGGTTTACAATAACAGATGAGAATTGTGACAAGATTCTCAACTGGCCCTTTCTTGAGAATCTAGAAATTGCATACTGCAAGCTGCCAAGAAAACTTGGGTTCTATACACACAAGCTTACAAGTCTGGCGGTGGTCAAATGCAAAAATCTGGTTGAACTTGAGATTGATGCTCCTAAACTTGTCTCATTCATTTATACTGGTGAGATATTGCAGATATCTCACATGAACACTTCTTGCAAACTCCAAGCCAGACTTCATTTAAAACCTATTGCATTAGATTCTCATTGGTTCTCTAAATTGAGGGAGATTCTTGGCTGGTTTGGTCATGCCCAAATTCTAACAATCTATTGCAAAGCTCATAAGGTATGGCTTGGGATACATACTCTGTTATTTTCATTTCATTCACTATAATTCATCTGTTGCTCCAAATATAATTACTCCTGGTGGTGGGTCTGTCCCATGTTATAGATACAGAGGTTCATCATTCCAAAAGAATTGAGGGAAGGTTCAGTGCATCCACAGCTTGACCTAAAGCACTTGCAGATAATGACATCCTCCAAATCAATAATGAATTTAGATGAACTTATTGATAGTTTAATCTGGATTTTCCCAAATCTTGAGACTCTATCACTAGATACAGGTACAAGCTGCAAAACTCTAAAGGTATGAAAGTCTCCTTCACAGAATCTTCATCGTCTGAACCACTACCACAATGTCTATGATGACTACCTACTTGTGTTGCCTCAACTTAACATATATCTTATTTCAAAATATTTGATGCCTACTAGAAAGTTTCTATTTAGGTTACTAAAACAATCTGTGTATCCATCACTTGAATTTACAGTTTCAACGTGATGACCTACTGAAGACTGGGAAGAATGAAGCTGCTGCTGGTGAACATCAGTAGAAGGTCATAAGAGGAGGCCAATGGAATACTGTATCTCAGACTTTGTGGCTTGTTCAAGAACTTTTTTTATCTTGTTTTATTTTTTTCTTCCTTAAAGATCTAGTTGATATGTGATTTCGAACTATAAAGTAATGGTAGAGGCAAAACCTCATTCTGTTTAAAATACATCTATCTGTTCATTGACTTGGAACTTCAAGGGCATGTTGAAGGCAGATTTTAAACTTGTTCTAGTAGTTTGATGCTTTAGTGCTATAAAGAATGGTTAATAGTGGAAAAGCAAAGCTATAAAGAATCGTGTGAGCTTTCCCTTTAATGTTCAAGTAATATCTGAAGGAGCTTAATCTTGATGATTAGAATCACCAAAATATAGTCATAGGGAGAGGTTACAGTTTCTACTTTCTACTCACAAATGTAAAGGCCTTGGAGATGATCAATACTCCACCTAGACCAATTATCAGTTACCACTGGAATCCAACCAACCATTGGATAATACCGCATGTTATTTTTTAGCCTATAGTCTCTAATACAATTACCCCGTTTATAACATAGTCATTGTTTTGTAACATGTAATCAGATTCTTTTTCCCGCCAGAGGGGGGTTGGTAGTAGGGGGCATGGTGGGAGATCTCGCGAGATCTCGGCGAGATCTCGTGAGATATCTCGGTTTTTTCATAAACCGAGACGAGATCAAGGGCGAGATCTACGAGATGGGATATCTCGCTCGAGATCTCGCCATATCTCGCCATATCTCGCTATATCTCGCCATATCTCGCCATATCTCGCCCCAAATCTCGCCATAACTCGCTGGAACTCTCATTTTTTACCAAATTTTTTGTAGATTTCAGCCAAAGTTTCACTTGCAACAACTTTTAGCACATCTACAACATCAAAGAAAGCTCAATCATCCTCTACTTGTCTTATGAACTTATACGTTAATGACTTATATAAAACTTCTAACGGTTGTATACTTTTATCATTCTATTCTCGAAAGTTAAGATTGTAATACTCATATGAATGTTATCTTGATGACATTGAAGTTATTTGATGTATTTGATACACATGATTTTCATTTATATGCCTTAAGGTTTTATATTACATGTCATATAACCTTGCATTCTCTAATCCTATAGCATTAATGGTTTTATATTATATGTTATATAACATTGCATTCTCTAATCATAGAGCATTTCGGTTTCACAATATGGGTAGACTTAGAAATCATACTTAGGGCTGTTTTCTCACAAATCCAAGGCCACTAGTGTGTTCAAAAGGCATCAAATAGGCTAAATACCAAGTTTTAGCCTAACTGGGACCCTGAAACCCACCGAGATGGGATACCGAGTTGACGCCCAAAAAATGGCATATCTCGACCGAGATCTCGCCGAGATGGTTGAGATCTCGGTTTTTCATGGTAGCGAGATCTCGCTCGAGAGCGAGATCTCCCACCATGGTAGGGGGAGAGGATAGATGATCTGTATACTCAATGTCGAAAGGGACCTAGACTCTTACACATGAAGCTGATTGAGAGCCTACAACCAGAAAACATAAGGGAATATGCTCATTAACAGCGGTAGGGCTACGATTGATTGATACCAAAGACACATGCCTACGATCCATAGGCGCCCATTACTCCAGCCCGATGGTTTCCCCTGGAACGATGAAACGTATCCCAAATATTAGATTGGATGTAGTGGAAAATGGCCAAATTTGGTCTGGGAAGAAAACACCTTATCAATCCTCCCCTGAAGTGCTCTGGTCTGGCTGCAGTAGTTCTTCTTCACTTTCTCTCCTTCCCCATCCTCCATTCCTTTTTACATGGCATGAGAACCATCCCAGGACTGGTACAGGTTTATAGACGTCCCTCTCCTGATATTCTCTTCTTCTTTTCTTTATTTTATTTTTTTCCCTCCTTTTTATCCACTATGGTCTCCTTTTAACCTTACCAAATGCTCACAACCTTCAAGAAGAGGATTTTACACCTGAATGGTCACAAATCCCCCATCCACTGGGTTTTTTTTCTGTGTATTTCCTTCCCCACTTTCCATATTTCTTGGGTTTTGGTAATGAATCATTTATTCACCCAAAAAAAAAACTAAGATTTGACAGGCTAAGGTGATAAAGTGTATAGGGATATCTAGGATTCATAGTGTTTTAAGCAAACGGGGTTTGATCTCGGCATGTAGTAGTATATCAGTTGCCCGGATTTTCCGATCATGGTTCAAGATCTCAATCTCCAGGCTTATCTCACCAACTCAAAAGAGAAAGATTTGTCTAGAGATCATGGTAAGATCTTGCTGGGTTGGTGGAATTTTTTCCCCCACTCGAGGCTCCAACTTGATGCATTTTAGGGATCATTTGGGGTTGAAATGTGTTATCTACCCTATTTTAGCCATTTTGGACACACTGGTGACCTTGGATTTATTAGGGGGGGGGATAACTTTTTACATAAGCCCCCTCCATTTCCATCAAAAACAGGAGGCACAACCCCCAAAATAAAAATCTTACAAAGACCCCCTCCACACTAAAGACAGTTAGTGACTGTACATAATTAAATATTTAAATTCAAATCAATTGCTCAATAAGCGCATATCACCCCTACAAAATTATGAAAATACCCCTTAATTAAGTTCTATTTTCAATGTTGAACCACAACATAGAGGTGGGTGAAGGAATTTCCCCTTCACCCTTCTTCTTCCTAACTTTCGCAACTTCAAATGAGCCACCTGAGGGTATAATATCAGATAGTACTCCATTCCCCATATGAAGTCCCTCAATGTGTTTTGCATTTGTTGTCTTAGATCGATACACTAACCTTAATTGATAAGAATTAACAGGAAGGAAGACGAGTAATCATCTCAAGAAAACCCTTTTCATGCCACTAGCAACAGAGTGTGCTTGTTTTTTTCCCCTCAATAACATTATAATACCTGGTTTTCATTTGGAAGTAACTAACTTCGGTCTAAACTCTAAAAGCAAAAACGAGGAGGTTGTCGGTTCACTGCTGCTGCTTATTAACCAACTGCCTAGCTTATGGTCAGATTTTTGGCAGGATAGATTACTAGATCCCTTCAAAATACTAGAAGAATTTCTCTTCTGCTATACATATAGCTTGAAAAGGAAGAGAAGAAAATGCTTGAAGATTACAAGCATGCTCCCAGATCCATTCACAATGGGTGGTTGCCGGTGATGGAGATGGAGGGAAGGGGTTGTCATGTGGAACAAAGGAAGAAGGGAGAGACCACAGAGGTGGTGCCGGACTAACACAACCGAAGCAGAGTCAGAGGAAGTGAAGAAGACCAGGTAATAGAGAAGGAATAAGAATAACTGAAAACCCCTTGAAGAGAGATAGAGAGAGGGGGGGGATTGTAATAGTAGGAAGAAGATGGGTGAAGGAATTCCTTCACCCACCTCTACAAGTTTAGAAAGGGGTGTAATGGTCATATTACCCCTATCTGGTGGAAGTGCTTGTTTTGGAATTTGAAGATGGGTAAGAAGAATATTTCTTCACCAATCTCTTAAATTGAGATTTTATAGAAGGAATAGTGTTTAGGGTAGAGTAGTAATTTCATATTATGTTCTAAAACAAATTTATTGAGTGAGGATAAAAACAAAAATCACATTTCAGGTTAACAAGTCAGTAACGGTGTTAAGTGTGGAGGGGGTCTTTGTAAGGTTTTGATTTTGGAAGGAAGTATGCCCTGTTTCCAATGGAAATGGAGGGACCTATGTAAAAATTCATAAAAAATGTGTAAATGTAAGTCCATTAATGATTACATTGAAGTGAAACCTTAAGTGTTATGGCCTATTATACGCATCATATACTCATACAGTAATACTCAAAGTTCAAGATTCAAACAAATCTAGTACCTTACACATTTTCATATTTCAAGATACAAAGTTCAAATGAAAATAGAATCATAAAGTTACAACTTGAGAGACGAGACTTGAGACCTTATGTGTTAAGGCACATCGTCTCATCTTGCACATCATCTGGTCTGGCTAAATAGGAAAAGAGAGATATCTTACCGAATCTTGACAAGATCTCGAGAGTTCTTCCACCATGGTCGCAATTGGAGGTCTCTTCTATTGGTTGTGACCAAAATTATGTAAACTACTATCGACAAATTATGGCAAATTTTCCTTCAAATTCTTTTTGGGTCTGTGGTTTATGGCAATCAAAGGCTACTGATGAAGATGCTAGTGATCAAATATTAGCAGCTTCCATTGGTGATTTTTCAGATTTTGTGGGTGATTTCCGACATTTTTCTTTGTGTGAATTTTTCTCTCCTTTTTTTTTTTTTTTTTGTGTGTGTGGGGGGGGTAGAGATTGTGTGATTTTTTTTAGATATTTACCTTTAGAGATCATGGATGATGAAAATAAAATTACCACTGTACACAATGAGGTACATAGGTAGTGTCCTTGTTGAATAGAATAACTGACAAGAAACTTGAAGGAGTCAACAGTTCTTAATACTGGCTGAAGATTGTGAAACTTACGGATGATGTTATATAAGTGATGGAATAAAGAATGTTTTGAAAAACTCAATTTTGGCCCATGTGTGTGTTCTACAGACATTAAACTTCTTTTCAGGGTTTATCAATGATATGGGCCTAAATTTATAAGGCCATAAAGTGGAGATAATGATGGGACATGGGATTAGGTGTTAAATTCAATATTTGATTTAGTGTTTGAGTTAGATCAGGATACCTAGTTCTTAGATAGAATTTTGTTTTGATTTTATTTACTTATTGATTCTTCTAGAGTGATTAGGAATCTTTTTGGAGTCACTTTTCAATTTGGAGTTCCAGTTTGAGTTTGACAGTATGTGAGCAAATGTGGATATAAATATAGATATAATTGCTCAGTTGAACCATAAATTGATGAATTGAGTTTTGAATTTTGTTTGTTGCTGCCAGTGGGATACAATGACCTCTCTCTCTCTCTCTCTCTCTCTCTGATGTGATTTCTTATCTTCCCTTATTCAGGGGTTTATTGTCTTGATTTGTTCTCTTTTCTTCTCCCAAGAATATATTTCCTCATTCAACTTGATATTCAAGATCCTCAACAAAAGCAAGTTGAATAATCTGCAGCCCAATTCTTCTCTCTCTTATCTTCTAGACCTTTAAATTCCCCAACATTAAATTCCTTTTTTCCTTTATATTTTCGTACTCTCAAGAAAACCCAAATTCCCAACCTATATCTATGCATATCTAACCACTCCAATGGTCCCAATAAGTTTTCTCTAAGTTTCACCTCGTTCCAGTAACTTCGCATCCCACATCTAAAGAATCTACCCCATCCATCCATACACCCTACTACTCTAAATCTCTCTAGAGCTATCCAACCACCATAGTTTATGTGTATCCTAATCAATTAATCCAAAATCTTAAAATCCTAAAACCCTTGACTTTTTGAAATGAGATCCTTGAGGCTGGCCCCTAGTTGAACCTCTTCAATCTGGAGCTACATCAATGGATAACCATAGATGCTCCAATCATGGTTAATTGTTGAATTCAATGGCAAATACTTAACAGTAATATAGGGGGGAAATTATAGGATTATACGGAGGTGTATTTTGGACGAAACTTGTCTAAAATATGAGTTGTCAGTTGTCACAAGAATTATAAAAGATTGAGAGAAAGGAGCACTTTATCACCCAATATTTTTCTAATTTCAAGGGCATGTATCATGAGTTAAACGCCCTACTCCCTATCTCTTCCAATGTGAAACAAATGCAACTTCAGAGATATCAACTAGTAGATATGCGGTTTTTGGGAGGACTTGAATAGGAAGATGAGATTGTGCAAACGGTGAAACTATCACACCCAGCAGCCGTCTCATGTGGCCATGAAACCCTGGCCACCAGTGAATCCCTTCCCAGTCGGGGGCGGTGCCGAGGGTGGAATCTCGCGCTGGGCGGGGGGCCTCGCACCCCAGTGGGAAGTTACTAATTCTACAGACAGACAGAGTGATGCTTGAGTTTCTCATTCTTGTGGTAAGCCATGATGAATCAGAGATGCAATAATAAGCTTCACGGAAAACCTGAAAGTATGCTAATTCTAGGCACCCCACCCACATCTTTAGTCTCACCCCCCCCCCCCCCCAAATGAAGGGAAAGCAGTACTGATGTTAGGAAGAGCTTGCCTGTAAACTTAATTTCAGATTTCACGAGCCTAGTTCCTCCACCACTACTCTAGTTCAAATTTGAGATCTTGACCCGAGTTCACCAAGATTTCGACCCAAATGTGAACTGGGTTCAGGGTCCTAACTCGACGCCATTAATTTACATGCGCAAATCTCCTATTCCTGTTCTTCATCCATCGACACCGCGGCATCACCCAACACTAACCCGGTAACCTGTCCTTCACCCGAGTCTACAGCCCCACCTCTACTCGAATTTAGAATAAATTGAAGAAATGTATTCAATAGGAAAAAGGTGAAACTTGATGTATGGAATGATAGATTTTCAAATAAGGAGAGGAAAGACAACAGGAAGAACAGAGCAAATTCGTGGAAATTTTGTTCTCCAATGATTTCGGCATTTGATTTTGATTCGGTCGAGGTTTCATTCGGTAGAAATGAAAAAGGAAAAGAAGTGATTACTTAACGGGTTAGATCCAGTAGATGCAGCGCCACATCCTCATGTTTGCTTCGAAACGCTTTACGAAGAAACGTGCTGCAATCCATGTTTCGATTTCGAGTTCTCCAAATTGTTAGTGAAGGCTGTCATTCTGGTGTTAGTCTATCTGGATCGGCAAGGGTTGTGTTGTTGCAATTCAGTTTCCACTCGTAACCGCTGATCATATGAGAAATAAGGAGAGTAGGAACGTTAAAATAAACAATGTTTTTTTCAACTCCTACTTGTAAAGCTTTAAGTAGCGCCTCCATCTCGTCCATCTTTTCCAACTTGCCTGCCTTCAGCAATAAGCATTTGCCATACACCAACATTCCTGCCATCCACCGTGGTTTTCAAAAGTTGGTTAGAAATCCCTCCACACATTAGAACTTAGAAGTAGCGAATTGCTAAGAATTAAAATTATTGCTAAATGCCATCCGGTTTTTGAAAGTTTCACCGATGAAGGGAGTTATGCGTTTCAATATCAAAAGAAAGTTCAGCCCTAGGTATATTGGTCCATTTGACATTATTGAAAAATGTTAGACCAGTAGCTTATCGGTTGGCTCTATCTCCGTCTCTTGCTGGTGTGCATGATGTTTTCCATGTATTTATGCTAAGGCAATGCTTAGCAAATGTAGAGCTATTGCTCCAGCATGAACCGGAAGGTTTGAGTGCGGATTTGACGTATGATGAATAACCGACTAAGATTTTGGATCAGAAGGATAAGCAGTTGAGAAACCGGTCTATATCTTTGGTGACGATCAGATGGAAGAATCATTCATTTGAGGAAGCATCTTGGGAAAAAGAAGATGAGACCCTCATCTTTTCGGACTTACAAGTACTTTGTAATTTTGGGGACGAAATTTCTTTTAAGGAGGGAGGGATGTAACAACCCCGGTATTTCTAACCCGTGACCCGTATTGCAGGTCAAAGAACCCGAAGGTTTAGCCGAGTCAATTTGTGGAGTGTCCGGATAAAAGTCCATGATCCATACCCTAAACCCATGGATCTGAATTCTCTTGATGAAGAGCTTGTCTTGCTTGGTAGTTGGACTTCTAGAAGGCAAGTGATGTCTGGAGATGTCCGGAATGAAGATAAGACCTCTCCCCATATGTTCATTAGGGTTAGGTTGTACTTGGAGATCAACCCCCTGAGCAAAGCACTCTTGTATAGCAATATACTAGGGGGCGGTTGCTAGTGGCTGTTGATTAGACCAAGCGACCGCCTGGTCCTGGCTGTGGGGTTTTGCCTTATTTTGCCCCCAGACTCCTATAAATAGCAACCCTCGTTTATTCTACAAATATTATATTCGGGATTGTTGTTTTTTGTGGTTAGGCGGCTATGGAGACGTGCTAGAGGGTGATCTAAAGTGTTGTTAGTGTTCCAGAAGCTTCTACTGTTTTTTATAGCTGATATGGTTGAGGTATGTGATTCCCTGTTCACTTATACTCTACCTTTAGCTATGATTAAAGTAGATTAGTTTTCTTCTATGGTTGTTCATGATCTTTCTATTACAATACCTACCTTTTTAATGATCTTGATGAGATCAGGTCTGAAAACGAAACCCTGCTTTCGTGAAAAGGACTGATCTAATCAATGGGAGGATTCTGGATAACCAAATTGATGTCAATTATTAGGTTTGGTATCACCCTTGGTTGTAGGAGTGTTAGATTTGAAATTTGGACTATGATCATTCAAAATTCGGATTGAAATTAGATGATCAGAAGCCTAAGTTTTGGATTGAAACTCACTGTTTTTTGGGCGATCACTAGTGGCGGTCGCTCAGACCAAGCGACCGGCTAGTTTCCAGTGAGCTTACAACTTTTGAATTTTGTTCGATTTGATTCATTCAACTTATATATTAATGTAACCATGTTTATAGGTGTTCTTTGTTTCCAATAAAAGTCTTATAATTGTTTCTGGTTTGCAATCCAAAGGAATTCTACTTATTTACAGGTAAGGACATACAATCATATCTTTATGTAATGACTTGAACATGCTAGTCCAGTGTTTTTCATTACTGTTATTTTATTCTATATACTGCTGTAACCATATATAGCATGTTGATCTTATAATATGCTTGCTGTTTGTATTGTCTTTACATATACTTTATCATTTATTAATGTGGTATAACTGTTGTGATGATTGATGGTTTGTGGTTCTGATGGAAAGGGTATTCTATTGGGATATCTTGGCTTGAGATATCAGAAGGTTGTGGTATGGGACACATGCATGCTAATGTCTCCAGCACTGTCATAACTACTGGATGACATACCTAGGTAGAGTCTAGAGTTGCATGGCTAGGTACCTCACATGCTACTACCCTTTCGGTAGGGGAATTGAAGTCGGATGACCGGTGACAACAGTGATGTGACTCTGGTCCACTGTTGGTCATACAATGGTAGAGTTGCATATGTTAGTGTTGGGCTCATGGACATCCAAGGAGCAGACCGGGTGTCGTGAGGAGTCATGAGAGCATTCCGCCCCAACAATATGTGGATGACCATAGGGTATGGAATAGAATCTAATAGCGGTAGCCAGTCTGTGAGGGTTCTCATTCCTAGGTTGCAAAGGATACTGAACCGAGTTGGTTGGTGCCATAGGGGATGTATGTGGACTTCATGTAGTATATTACCATTATGACTTGCATTGGATTAGAAACTCTGACATGCGCCAATACTCATGCCAATGGTCGTGGTGAGAGAGGTTGACTTAACCCCAACCATGGTTTGAGAGCCAAGTGTGGACTTTCCATTTTACCCAGGATCCCTACGAGGGTAACCAGTCCTTGTCGGATCAGAGTGATTAGACCTACCCAGAGGAGGGTTGGTGTTATATCTTAAAGCATGTCAACTGTTAAAGACTTGCACAGTTAGATCTTAGGGGTATTCATACATTGCACTCATACATATCATATATGGATTTATGATGGTTTGACATATGGATGGGAATTATTGTTGTTCTTACTGAGTTCTCTAGAACTCATTCCTTTATTTGTCTATGTTTTATTAGCATGTACAGATGGATGATATATGCCGGAAGATGGATTGGTTTCCCATGAAGGAGCCTTATTGTATGAAGAAGATGTGGCACCGACAATGGAAAATGGAGATAGCTCTGTGTGGGAGCTCCTACGAGTGCATGGAATGCGCTTATAGCACCCATTGATGGGCGGAGGAGACAGGTTGCCAGGCAGTTTGGCCATCGTTTGGAGAAGAATTGGAGAACCCCTCACCTTGATAAACTTGAGTCTAAGTTTTTAGCTTTAGAGAAAGAAACTTATTTAAACATTTGAATTGCTTCCACTGAACTTGTAATCTTTTTGATTATTTATTCTTCCCTTAATTATTTTATTGGAGTATTTGGACTCTTGTAATCCTTTTATTTAATTATTGACCTAACTCTTGCTCATGATTGTCTTTACTTGCATTTATTATGATTGATAGACTAAAACGTGGATCCTGTGACGATCACTCCCACAAGGTTGTCGGGTGGGTAGCTGAGACCGATGGGTAGGGTGTGACATACACGCTTAGAAGTCTCAATAAAATAATCATTTCTCTCATTCCTAAGAAAATCTAGCACCAGGAGGTTTTCCATTTTAGACCTATCAATCTATGTACTACTCCTTATAAAGTCATAACAAAAAGTTTGGCTAACAGATTAAAACCTATTTTGCGGTCCATCATTAGCCAAACTCAAAGTGATTTTGTTCCTGGTTGAGCCATTACTAATAACATTTATCTTGCTCATGAGTATCTTTATTATATTAAAAAATTCCAAATCTACTTCTGGGTATATGGCTTCGAAATTAGACTTGTGCAAGGTCTATAACAAATTAGTGTGGTCTTACATTGAACATTCTCTGAGACACTTGGGTTTGCTGATCAATGGATCCATTGGGTAATGCAATGCATCACTACCGTGAAATACCAAATAAAGATCAATGGTGCTCTCTCTAGGAAAACCATCCCCCAAAGAGGTATCAGGCAAGGTTATCTCCTTAGTCCTTACATCTTCATTCTTTCTAAAGAGACTCTATCATGGTCCCACCTGGGTATCTGATTTAATTAATTGGAAAAAATTAAAATGGAATTTTCCTCTCATTTAGTCTCTTTTCTCCCCACCTGAAATTGAGGCCGTCCTTACCATCCCAATCCTTAGAAGTGACACCCTGGACTCTTGGATTTGAATTAAGTCCAAGAACGGAAAATTCACTATTATATTGGAATATTTTTAATGTTTTGCAATGGCTGATGCACTAGGTAATATTGCTTCTTCCTCCACTTCATGTGCTTTTTGAAACAAGATTTGGCACATTCCCCCCTTTACCTTTACCCAAGATAAAGCCTTTTTAATAACAACCTTGTCATGAGGCTTTAGCTATTGGCAATTCTCTCTTTGCAAGAAGAGCAACTTTAGCCTCTTTTTGTTTGGTTTGTGGAAATGGGATTGAGAACGTTAGTCATGCATTATTTTTTTGTCCTCATGCACGAAAATATTGGAAGCACTCTCCTTTGCGTATTAACGTGTTTGACTTCTATGGTTTTCAACTTCATGATTGGATGGATTTTATCAAGGTTAAATTTAAAGGGTATAATGATAAATAGAGGGTTGACCAACTATGAAGTGCTTTAGCTGGTGCATTTGGAAAACTAGGAATGCAACCCTATTTTGTGGTCTACAGGCATGTGTCCAATTTACTATGACTAACTTCTCCTTTCTATGTGCATATATTCTCCATCTATCTTCGGTTTCAAAACATAAAGGAGATAATCTAGGGATGCTATGTATGGATCCGGTTTTGGAGGTGGATTTTTTTTCAAATGTTTGTTGATGGTTCTTGGGACATTACTGCAAAAAAGGGTGAAAGAGGCTGCATCGTTTGGGATGCAGGAAAAACTTTCATTGCAACTCAGTGTACTCCCGGTTTGGAAACTGATGCTTCTATCATGGAGCTTGAATCGTGTGAGGTGCTCTTATTCTTGGGCACTCTTTAGGGACATCGAGTGTGCAAGTCAATTATGATAGTTTACCAGTGGTACTTGCATTACAGGTTTTCTCATCTTCGTGAGCCTTAGTTTAGTTCATGAGATAATTAGATTAACTTTAGACTTTGATTATGTTTATTTTCATAATATTCTTAGGTGTCGGAACATTTGGGCAGATTTTCTTGCTAGGGGTGCTTGTAGACACTCTTTTACTAGATCTTGGTGGTCTAACCCATTTTTATTATTGATAAATCTTTGTTATCATCAAAGTTTCCTAGCATCAACAGTTTTTCTTAATGAAAATTTTCATATTTTGACCCCCAAAAAAAAAAAAAAAATCCCATGGTTAGCGGTTGTTCAAAGTAAAGAGAGGAGTTACATGTGCAAAGAAGATTATTTGGTCATTTCATAATTCATATGAGGAGGAAAGTGGTGCCTTTCTCTTTCCCGCCAAAATACAGAATAATTACTTTAGGGCCCGGAACCAAAATGTGAAAAATGGAATCAGGTACAGCTGCATAATAGTGAAATATCTAAAATCGTAACTTGATATACATCCAAGTCGTTGTAGTATAGTGGTAAGTATTCCCGCCTGTCACGCGGGTGACCCGGGTTCGATCCCCGGCAACGGCGTTTTTACACTTTTCAAATCATATTTCTAACCAGTGAGTATTTAAAGTATTTTTTTAGCGACATTTAAATGCCTATATTACGATTAAGAAGACTCTCTATCAATTGTCAACGGTTCGCTCTCATTGTGTAATTTACGGTGATGACCAGATATCAAGTTGGCATTTGGTAATTGGTACCTTAGATTAAGGATGGAGACCTTCAATCAATCAAGTTAGCAGTTGGTACCTACGATTAATACAATCTAAATACGTGCAGGGCTGCTCCACGCAGGAAGAAGCTTCCGCACTCGTTTAGGGGTATTCGAATCCATCCGATTACTAATAGGATGTAGATATAATATACCTCTTTCTTATATGTTATTATCGGTCCAATTAAATTACTTATTTAGAATTATTTTCTCATTTTTATAAACCTTTTACTTAAGATATGTGACTATTTTTCTAGGTTCTTCACTATAATAAACACCAAAATTACTAAATTCTTAAATTTCAAATGTAATCTCACAAATAAAATAGTAAAGATATCAACAGGTATTCAATCTTTATTCATATTTCGAATCTACTTAAGAAAATAAGTATCCGATTATCATCCGAATCCGATAGAATCGACCAAAAACCGATCGGAATCAACTGCGTTTACACCCCTTTCATCAAATCCCACGAGCCTCCCGTGACGAAAAGAAAGCAAGAAACCGCGGGGAGTCATAGCAGAACTTAAGCTAAAACCACAGCTTTTTCTGTGCTGTGCTCACGCGTGTAACTCCCCATTCCCCAAGGCATCCGTACATCAAAAAACAAACGAAACCCTCACATGTGTTACCCGCGCCCCCATTCCCCAAGGCGTCAATGCTCCAACTAACAAACGAAACCCATTGCGCATGGACCATTATATTAATTCATGACTAATGGCAGCGTGAAACATCTCCATCTTTATTTTAGCTCTAATGGAGTTGCTTCCTTGGAAACAGATACAAAGAGCAGAGGTAAACCAGGAAGAAAATGAGGACTCCATCTTCTTCCTTTCCGCAATGGCAACTCCTCCATCCTGAATATCACAGCATCACAACCACCACCACTTCTCCCTGGTTGGATTTATCAAACAGATTGTTATTTGGGCTCACCATTCCAACCATGGCCATGGTTGTTCTGGCTCTTTTTCCTCTGCGTTGTGTTGGAGACAATAAGGAGCACTAGATTCAACGAGGAGGTAAGAATGGAGACAGAACCTGTAAAGATGAAGAGGCATTGAGATCTTGTGCCGAGTAAGCTTTGGAAGCATTGGGTGATGGTGGGCTTTTCTTTCTTGTTCAATCACTTCTCATGGCACCTTTCTCCACCTTGTATTGAGAATGGAGTTACTGGGTGAAGGCTCACCTGTGGTATGTTTCCATCTTTCTCACAACTGGTTGCACTGCCACTTGGTACAAAGAAGATGAGTGAGATATTTCCAAAGCAAGATTTGTCTCTGGATGTGTAAGTGGCAAGCTCTGCTGGTAAAACAATACCCTCTTGAATCTCGATGCATGCACCAGGAATCAACAGTATCCACTGCTATGTTAATAACCAAGCTAAATCAAGAACCAGATAGTTGAAAGAATCTGCATATCTTTAATCAAATTCCAAGTAATATGTAGTGTTATCAAGCCATCACTCATCAAAATTAATATGCAGAGAGCTAGTGCTTCATTCTCAATTTTGTGCTAATCTGATTGCTATGATTAATTCAACTGTTTAGTCTACAGAGACATTTTTCTCGATCTTTCTTCAATCACAATGCACCTTAAGCAAGAAGATAATGCTTCCCATGTCTTCATCGAACAATTCAGAAGGCTCATACCTGCTTAACTAACAGGACATAAAAAGTACTTTTTGGTAGAAAATTGCAACCAAATCTATTGTAAATTGAAAATTACACACAATTTTTTTTCTCCTGAAATATGTAAGTGGATTCTTGTCATCAATTCTCATTCTCTATTTTGCTTATTTAAAAGAAACGAATATAAGAATAAATTATGTAATGGAAAACGAGTTTGGTCTGTCAAAATACATGATAAGCTGTAACAAAATGATAATATAAAAATTGATACAAAAAAATCCGGATTAATTAAAATATTAATAATTAATTAATTATAAGGAAAATGCAACTGTTTTTGTTAATTAACATCACTATGTAAACAAGAAATAACAAATTAACCGCACAGTAAAAAGAAGAAATGATGAAGAACAGAAAATTATACTAACAAAAAAGTTACTCAGTTACGCCTGAAAATCTTGTTACATTGAAGAAACAAAGTGAAGTACAGGAGATGTATTGCACCAATTATGTTATCTACTCAAGTCAGTTGGCAACCTCCATCCACATGCAATAAAGAATATCCAATCAAAGATTAAATTTCCCTAAGAGACTGCAAAGCATGTGGTTTTCAAACATAGAAACATAATCACAAAAGAGGAAAATTTCTTCTTCGATGAACAACACCTTCAGCCCAAAGAGATAAAGCAAAAGAAAAAAAAAATCAATTATTAAGCCATTCAATGAGTTAGAAGTTAGGACCCAAAGAAAGGAATCAAGTAAGTGGAAGAAGATACTTCATTAAATAAAAGGAGGAGCAAGTCGGTTAACAATTAAGCACTTACCTTGGTTTAGCCAAGTCACTCTCCAAAACTAGAGTAAGTCATGCCCTCTATAGAAATAACAAAATCTACATATAGCCGAAGGAAAAAAAGAGAGACTTAAACTTTACTTCCACACTAAATGAATTGATCAGATGGACTCCAAACTCCTTTTAGAATAAAATCCATAATACACTCAATGTTCCTACAGTCAGATTAATTTTAGCTTCTAGAATAAACAAAGAAAACTTCATAGAAATCATGGATCTAATTATTTATAAGCATACAAAGACACACCACATCAACTACGTGGATGTTAGGGGTTATTAAAACAAGATACCAGATGTCCTTCACGCCACCCAAATATTTTTCAATTTATTGAATGTTCATATGATTGTCAAGTGCATGAAGGTCCAGGGATGATCCAATTACCATCAACCTTGCCATAACTCTGAATTTCTGAGGGTTCTAAACAGTTGGGAGTCTTGGAGACAGACCACCCATGCTAAAGAGATCCAAAAATTTGCAAATACACGTTAAGAGAGATAAATTAGGCAACTTAAGTAAGCTCTACACAAACTACTAGGAAATGCAAATGGATTATGGATGTGCCAATATCTCATATTGAATTCACCCAAAATAAATAAATAAATAAATTCTCATATAGAGACTTGTGAAGAGAGATTCTGTGCAAGCTGAAGGAACAGCACAGAATCATTTGATGGAGGCTTAGTTTGAGTTTAGTTGGGGATAAGCAAATGTATAAGTTTGAGCAGACAGGCAAACATCATCGTACATGAGAAGTAAATCAGAATGCTGCAGCAGGAGAATTAATATGCTCGTGGTCACAACTCACAAGAGGCAATTAGCAGTAGCTGTTGGATACAGAGTTTCGGAGGAACCCAAAGGCTTGCCTTGTGGCCTTAACTGAGGCTATAGAAGAGATAGCCTATTCAACAGCTGTACAGCAAGCAAGCAGAGGCTTTTTTTGGTCTTTTAGTAACCCCTTTCTGGTTACACCAGCTATGCCAGGTAAATTCCCTTAGAACAAATCCAGATTCTCAAGCAGCCGGTGAATTCAGATGTTAGAAATACAGACATAAGATAAAAATGAACAACAAAGCTTTCTATTAACGTCTCTCTCTAGGGTTCTTCCAAAATGAAGTACTGATTCTTAGTAGAGCACTTTCAATTAAACGCCATTCAGTACTTGTGTGTACAAAAAGAGACATGGATTTACATGGGATCTTCAGTACTTAATCTTACTGAAGACGTAAAGTATTTTCACTTCATAAAGCATCAGAGAAAGGAGAAAAGTAGACAAGAGGGAAGTGAAAGAAACTGGGTCAACAACACAGAAGAAGAAAGCAAAAGAGTAATGACTGAATCTACAAACACCACTTCAACTATAAGATATGGGGGGAGTTGGAATCTCGCTCCTAGTCTGTAGATAAGAGTCCTGTTTTGGCCTAGGGGTCAAACATGAGCATCTGAAAACATTAAAGAAACTCAGACTAGAGAAAAAGTTAAATGCATTTCAAGAGCCATGCTAGAAACAATAAGAGATGAAGGGGAAAAAAATGGAAAAACAATTAAAAATAAATAGCCCAACTGATGAACTAATAAATTTTAACAAATGAACAAACAAACAGCTCTCAATAAAAATAACAGAGCAACAACAACAATAAGCCTTGTCCCAACTAAATGGGGTCGGCTACAAGGATTCTTGCCTTCCAATTAGTTCTGTTTGAGGCCACGCTTGACACAAGGCCTAAGCCATGCATATCCTTTCTCACCACTTCTCTTAAGGTTATCTTAGGTCTACCCCTAGCTCTTCTAGTCCCTTCAATCTGGATTATATCACTTCTCCGTACAGGGGCATTTATAAGTCTCCATTGAATGTGACCTTGCCACCTCAAACGACTTTCTTGAAGCTTATCACTTATGGAAGCAACTCCCAAACCAATTCTAATATGATCATTCATTATCTTATCCTTCCTAGTTTTGCCACTCATCCATCTTAGCATCCTCATTTCTGCTACAACGGTCTAATAAAATTTTCCTTTAAGCTTTAATGGAATACGCCAATCACAAAAGACCCCAGACACACCTCTCCACTTCACTCACCCTATTTTAATTCTTTGGAAAACATCATCTTCTATATCATCTATTTTATTTATGAATGAACCTAGGTTACCTAAAACAATCACTTTTAGGAATCTCCTTATCGTCAAGTATCACCACCTCATCGTCTGCATGATCATGACTAAAGTTACAAACTAGAATAATTTGTCTTCGTACTTAGTTTTAAAGCCTCTTGATTCCAAAGAAGAACAGAAAAAACCATGAAATAAAACAAGTTTTGTAACAATCTCAGACTGAAAACCTGGATGAGATTGCAAAGCAAACTTAAAAACAACAAAAATTGATGAAAACCCAGATACGAAGAAACAAATAAACCAAAACTGAGCCCAAAAAGAAAATAATAGCTCTAGGAAAGTATTACCAATTCCTCCCCAAGTTCTTCTATAAGGATTCCCACTCACCAACAGAAAATTGAAAATTACATGAGGCTACTCAATGGAGATAATGCCATCACACCAAAAGACAAGGAGACAGATACAAGGTCAATCTCCAGCTAATATAATGGCTCCCCCAACCCTCAGGTTATTTTATATATATATATTAACTAGTATTTATCTACCTGAGGATAGGAAGCTACCTGGTTCGCACCAAACTAGTGGGCCCAACAAGAGAATGGAGGAGGACAATTAATGAAGATATGCACCATGCAGAGAATGTCCCTACCTTATGGGTAGAGATTAGGCATACCTTCACAAGAACCTCAAGGCTTATTACAAGAGCAATTCAACACTCAACACAAGGAAGTCTTTCTATAGCTGATTATATGCACAAATTTGATGCTCTAGCTTCTCATACTATTGTTAGGAAAAATAAGGCTTTGAGTCTTGATATTCACCCCAAAAAATAAATAATTAATCCCCAAAAAAAAAAGTTTCAAGTCTTAGCTTGATTACTATTGCAGCTTGAGATAGAATACTACCACCATCCTTCAGTGATTAACACCCGTGACATAGAGTTTTAATGAGAAGGCCCTAGGAGCAAAGAATCTTTTGTCTTAAATTGGGCTAGAATTAGGTTATTCTTTTTAACCCAAAAAAAGAAGGTTATTTTTGGGAAATTCAAAACTTTAAGAAAGGACCAAATCTAGGGTTTGAGAGATTTGACATGGGTGATAAGGCTGCATAATGCAATATTTTTATTTCTTCATTTGCAGTATCTTATGCTGAATTTTGAATTCAATTATACTTTGAAAGTTTATATTTTGATTTAGGAAGCATTACCAGTGCTTGGAGAAAAATCCGCAACTTTTGGTAGTTTTGATTTATTTGCTTATTTTCTACGTAACTTCTTCCCCAGGGCTCCGATTTAAGTGATCTAAGTTTATATGGAAAGCCAAGAATGCAATCTACAATTTTATCTCTTTGAGAACCTCCTAAAATCAGAGCGCAAGGTGGTCAAATAATTGATTGACAAAACATAATCTGTGCTACCATGTAGAAGAGCAATTTTTGGAAGGTGCCATATATTTTCGAGTACTAGAAGGAAATAAGAGTCATTTGTTGACTCATCTCCATATAATTTCGAGAGTTTTTGGTAGAAAAATTTATCGCGTAGACACCTCCACTTTTTCCCGTTGATGGGGATGTGACACCAATCCACTTGTTTGCATTAATTCGTAGGAAGATGTCATTAGTACTATTTTTAGGTATCTTCGAGAATTTCTGGAGAAAAATTTATCAGAGATCAACCTCCACTTGTTCCTTACCGAGGAGGAAGATGAAACCAAACCTGAATGAAACACAAGAAAATGTCATCAAAAACTTTTTGTGTTTCTTCTTCAGAGTTTTTGGAAGAAAACTTCTATCATATGAGGCTACACTTGTTCTTTTCCCGTTTGCGGGGATTTTGAAACCAATCTCTGCATGCATTAATTAGTACAGTAATGTCATTATTATTATTTTGTGGTATTGATTATGTTATTCTGAATTAAATGATTTTGATTTGTGTATGTTTCAATTAGTTTAGGCCTAATAAATCATTCATATATAAATCTATCACCAGAGTTAAGACTTCAATCCATAAATTTTGTTGCTCTTGATTCGCATGTGGAAATTAGTGGTTGTTGATCACTAAGGACAACACAACTTAAGTCAAACATACTGATTGAAGTCTTAATTCTGGCAATAGACTTATATATGAATGATTTAGCAAGCCTAAACTAATTCAAACATACACAAATCAAAATCATTTAATTCGAAATTACATAATCAATTTCACTAAATAGTAATAAACTAATAATAACATTAAT
Organism: Hakea prostrata; assembly: GCF_041222555.1. Classification (NCBI taxonomy): domain Eukaryota; kingdom Viridiplantae; phylum Streptophyta; class Magnoliopsida; order Proteales; family Proteaceae; genus Hakea; species Hakea prostrata. Next base: position 9,188,348 of record NC_142608.1, read on the forward strand.
GTACTAATTAATGCATACACAAGATTGGTTTCAACGTCCCCTCAAATGAGAAAAGAACAAGCCTAGCCTTGCATTATAGAAGAGCACGTGTAGACAAAAAAGGAGCAGGTTTTTGGTGAATTTTCTTGTGTGCCTTCTATGTTCTCTTCCTCCTCTTTTATAGCCTGATGTTAATCACTCAATTTCTAGAAATTAATATCCTAAAAATATCTAAGAATCTTCCTAAATAAGAAACAAGTGGAGGTGCATCATCTGATTATTTTTCTACCAAAGATACTTGAAATTGTATGGAGATGTGTCAGCAGATTATTCTTCTTTCCTTCCAATACTCGAAAATATATGGCAACTTCCAAAAATTAAACTTCTACATGGTAGCACAGATCATGTCTATTCAATCAATTATTTGACCATCTTGCGCTCTGTTTCTAGGAGATTTTGAAAGAGATAAAATTATAGATAGCATTCTTAACTTTCCAAATCAACTTAGATCACCTAAATCGGAGCTCTGAGGGGGAAGTTACGCGGAAAATAAGCAGGCAGATCAAAACTTGCAAAAGTTGTGGATTTAGCTACCAATTTGCTCCAAGCACCTCTAATTACTTTTTGAATTAATATATAATCTTTTTAAGTATAATTGGATGCAAAAAATCACCATAAGATACTGCAAATTAATAAATAAAAATATTGTATTATGTACCTTATCAAATGGGTGAATTGATCACCAGGTGAATGGTGCAGAGGATATGGTCTACAGGGGATGACGATTTGATTGCTGGATTTCACTGCACAGAATCTTCTTGGAAAATGATAGACCCCTAATTACCAGGGTGTACAAACAAAAGAACAAGAAGACACACACAGCAGCACTACCTACAGCTGCTGCAGGGGATCCAAATGATGAGGGGACAGATGGCAGCTTCCAAGTGGACAGCAACCACTAACCTGCTGAAATTCAGAGGAGCAGAAAGAATGTCCAGGTGGCAAAGGAGTTGGCCGTGTGCGGTTGGTTTTCGCGAGTTTGTTAGAGGGGATGTTTATAGAGGAAGCGAGGGGGAGAGAGAAAGGGAAGAAATAAGAGAAGATACAAGCAAGAGCTTGGGGAGAGGGAAACCTCTGGGGAAGATTAGCTAGACTATGGCTGTTCTAGTTCATCCGAGTTATCTTTAATTTTATTTCATAGTTTCAACTATTTTCAGTAGTATAACTTGTCTATTTTCATTAGCTGTATCCATTCGAGAATGCTTTAATGAATTCGACTACTATCTGAAGATCATTCTACTGAAGTTGTGTGTTGAGTTCATACCTACTGGTAACAAATTAATGGAGAATTATTGAGGTCTTATCAGAAAATAACTTGCTTAACGGTTATTCTATAAGTTTAGGAAAGAGGAATTGAAATTTGCAAATTGCAAGTTTAAATCATTGTAGTTGCAGTCCTTTAATGGCAGCTGCTTTAGTTGAGCAGTAACTTGAACGAAATCTTGTTGGAGAATACCTATTTTCAAGCTAGTTGAAGAGGAAACTTGATTAGAACCTCCCTGGATACTTACCTGCAAGAAGTTGATTGATCCAACCAATGCCAAAAGCAGCCTAGACTAAAAAATATAATAGAACACAATCTTGTGTTCGAAGTAACTGCTATAAACATAAAGTCACCAAGTAAGCTAAAAATAATATTCCTATATAAAGGAAGTTGTGAGTAGCAAAACACACTAAAAAACTTTATTAACTTCAATCAGAGAAAAGTAGATTTCAAGCCAGAAGTGGAGGTCAAGTCGCAGAGATAACAGGAAATGGAAATGGAAGAAATACCTTAAGACAGTAGAGAATTTCAACAACAAATCCATGAGCGGCGATGTACCACTTGCAAGATTTGAGAAGTGCCCAGCAGAAGGAGCCACAAGCAGGCTTTTGAGAAAAAGAGAATTTGAGAACATAATGTTTAGGTTCGAGAATGAGAAAAAGGAGAAACAATAGGGTTTTCATAAAAAGAATGTATATTTACTATTACACACTCAATTTGCACAAAATGAATAGAATGAGTTGTTTTACCCAAAATCTATAAGAGACAAAAAGTCTATTATGGATTTTGGGTTTTTTTATTTTTTCTTTCTTTCTATTCTTTTAAACAAAAATAGGATTCAAAATGGATACCAAACACATCAAAAAATTAAAAAAGTGTCAGAATTTGAGAATGAGAATTGATACCAAAAAGTCCCTTAAATAAACAAATAATTGATTCATCATAACAGCCTAAACAAATTCATGTGGACTGTATCAGATATGAATAAAGATTAATGGAACCCTTTTCCACAGGGACAAAATCCCGAAACTTTCATTGGTTGTCAGGTGCTAGACTATTAGGTTAACCATCATGACAGTGATGCACATAATCTCATAGCACTAATAGATAAAAGGGAAGAAGGACAGTCAATAAGTATTTGACAAGAGAATAGGTTACCTACCTGTTAGCTAGAGATTGGCTGCCATTCTATGGATTGTCTTGGACAAATATCTTCTAAATAGATTGATGCTGGCCATTTGATGCACTTAAAGGCAACCAACAAGCACCTTTAGTCATGCATCGAGATCTGAGGCATCATCACAGATTAATCACAGGCCAACTTTATTGACATTTATCAAATCAAATCAAATTTTCACAGATGTCAATCAAATCTCTATTTTAACAGGCATTCCCAACAAAAGAAAAAGAAAAATCTTATTAATTCTAGTATGTTGACAATGGAATCAACTTGCGCTGATGAAAATTACTACTTGAACAGCATGCATGATGCAGTCATTCAACCAGCGATATGATTCTGCTTTTGCCTTCTTATTTCTCATCTCTGCTTAAATTTTGCACATTTGGCATTGGATGTCTTGTGGATGGAAGTTACTACTTGCACCACATGGGTGATGCAGGCATTCAACCAGCTATATAACTCCATGTACGCTTTATCATGTCTCATCATGTCATGCAGATCAAAAAGATGAACTACCACTAGTGAAGTGCTTGCCTTAAAGATAGAAGGGAAACAATTCGGCTCAGATGCTGATACAATGCTTGATAAAAAGTACTGGAATTGGTGACAGATAAGTTCAGAGGGAAGGAAAAGAATCAAAAAATGCAGAACTTTGGAGGAAAACAGACAATCAAGGAGCCAACCACCTTACCAACAAAAGAAACTAATTCAATCCATTCAATTGAGTCATGGCTGCTCCTAACCCGCCCAAACTCTTGAATAATAAATGGAAGATAAACTCCCTCCATGTGCAGACTATGCCTGGGTGTTCCTGAAAAGGCCAAAACTGAAAACTAAATCCAAATCAGATCTGGAATTTGTTTAATTTTTTCCCCAGCCTATACAAGTAGTATCTAATAACTAAATTAAAGGAAACAGTGCTTCTAAACTATCCCTATAGCCTGAACTCTGAGCTTGGCCAGATAAATTGCATCTGAACATTGGTGACAACGTAGTTGGTCGACAAGACCTGAATGACTAAACATGGTCCTGCACTATCATGACCGTTAAACGACTGAATATTTATGAGTTCTGGCCTTCTGGGCTCTTGGGAGTTGTAGCAAAATAACTTTTGAGAAAATATTTTTACAACACCAGTAGGTACCCTCACTCACACAGGCAGCAACTGTCTTTTAACAGAAATGCAGCAAACACACTGCTATGCTGATGGAGGACCCACAATATCATGGACCTGGCATTTCATTAGGTCAATTCATCCCTTTTTTTGGGTCGTCCCAACCAATGCTGTATGACTTTTTATTGTCCCTGAACAAGCAATTAACATGCACCTAGGTCCCTTCTCATCAATTAGACAAAGATGATGTAAATCAAAATTACTCCTCTTCTACTTCTTCCCTATATTTTTCTTCAGGTTCAAATGTTCAATTCAATAAAATAAAAAAAACTGACACTTCTCTTCAATTGAATAAAACATTAATACACTTCCAACTCATTGATCAAGCAATCAGATTAGGCATCAGAACACTGGTGGAATGACCTCTGAGATTTTCAAATAATTCATGAAACAGTAAAAAGTAATTAACTATACCAAGAATGCAAAATTTTATATCTTAACTTTCCACTTCACAACCTTTTGTGGCTTTTAACTTTGAGGACAATGTACAAAACGAACATCTTAGGCAATGGAGGATTTGATCCAGAAGAAGACAAAAAACTTCCTTACCCATTCTCAGGTCACCAGACTACTAAATTCAATAACTATAGCGTTAATACTCTCAATCAAATATCTTCTCCCCAGTTGCAAATAGTAAAAAAATAATCGAACTAAAAATGCAAAGATATCCTGGCATGAAGAATACTGATCTCCAGCTTTCTGGACTTGAAAGATCCAAATGTGCCGCTTTAGCAGCTTCAAGAAGCCGACCTGTTAGACCAACCCCAATAACGCCTGCTAAGGTCCCAGCAGTATTAGAGATTCCCATAACAATTCCTGCATACTTAGGAGCAACATCCATGTGATTCACAGCAAATCCAGCTCTACCCAGGGCAAGGAACCCAAGAGTTACTGAAGAACAAAAGACAGCCCCACCAGAAGTTCTGAACAATGGAAGTGCCATCAATGCAAAAGAGGCTACCAAGAACCCAATAGTATTCAAAATCTTACGGGTTCTGGTCACAGACAAAATCTTCTTGGTGATCAAGTGGTCTGCAACCACCCCACCAATATTGGAGAATATGAACATGTTGAGATAAGGAAGCATTTTAGAAGAACCCATATCCTGAAGACTAAGCTGAAGACCTTGCTGAAAGTATGTGGGAAGCCAGCTCATCAACACATATAAGGCATAATGGAAAGTGAAGTTATTAACCACAATCGCCCAGACTGGCAAACTAAGGATTATTCGTTTCCATGGGATTTTAGCAGTTTCCACTTTCATTTTCTGCAAATCCACTTTAGTTGGTAGTAAAGACTCCCCATACCCAGCAGGTGTCATCTTTGGGTAGTTGGAGCGAGAAGGTTCACTTCCATATTTCAACCATAGTATGGACCACATGGCACCTAAAGCAGCCTCAGCTGAAAAAACAGATTGAGGACCCCTGAATTTCACCAGGCTGGGCAGTAAAAGCATGCCAGCTGCTGCACCAAGATACATTCCAGAAGTAGTCAGAGAAACTGATCGTGACCGTTCATGAGGTGGGACCCACTGACCAAGTATAGTGTGAATGGATGGGAATATGAAACCTTGTGCAACTCCAACAAGCAAGCGGGCCATCACCAAGGTCTTCACTCTGTTCGGATCCAGGGATACCAAGGCACAAGTTACAGACCACAAAACAAATGAGAGAAGGAGAACACGCCTTCCCCCAATCCTCTGGGCTGCCCATCCTCCAGGCACCTGTGAACAAGCATAACCATAGTAGAATGTGGAAAGTATGATGCCTTTACTTGACTGGTTCACCCCAGCAGCATCAGCAGCTGCTGTGTAAGCAATTGAGAAGCCCACACGTTCTACATAGCAAACAAATGTGCAAATGAAGGTTAAAATAACAATTATATATCGCTTTGGAAATCCCAGCCTTGCCATACTGTAGTAGAAGTTTCCCACACAAAGAACCAAATAGAGGTTCTTTAGTTTCTCTGATTCACTTCATTCTACACTCTCTACACCACTGTCTCCCAACGAATTACAAAGGAACTGCAGACCAACAAAAAATAGCACTTCAAATCTCTAAAAATTCACAAAACAATTAGTGACACCTGAAAAGAGCAGGGGAAGAAAACATCAGGGAGAAAAAGCCAACAATTCAAAATATTGCAGATTTGATTTAGTCTGAAATGACATCAATAATAAGTTTATAGCCATAGTTCATAAACTCATTTTGTTTCTGTGTTTTGGTCGGACAGTGATGAGAGAAATATTGGAATTTTGCTGAAACAGTGTATTTCTCTCCATGAGTTTCACTTGGTGGTTTCTGCCCTTGGGGGGGGGGGGGATATGGCTTAAAAATCTAAAATGTGCAAAAATACCAAAACAGAATGACTGAAGTTTCGATCAAAACACTGGCAATCATGTTCCCTATAGGATTCTGTTTTTGTGATTTTTGAAACTACTGAAAAACTGAGATTCCACCAAAACTTTTTGAAGATTGAAGATGTATACTGCCTATGTACTCAATAACTGGGTGAAAAAAAAAAGCCTGATACAAGTGACATGTGTTGAGTAAAACCAATTCAGCAGACCATGCTGTTGACATGTGGCACACATATGAAGGGCATGAGATCCACCACTGATTCATATCAAGAAGTATTTTAAAATTGAAAACTGGCCAATCAAACGACAGTAAAGATTCATCAATGCTGTCATCTTAGATAATCATAAAAAGCTAGGCAAAGTTCCAACAAATGGGGTTAGATACATACAGGTGTCTGGTTAGTCCAGACTCATCACCAAGGTGGGCTTCTTGGGTCAGGAATAAGTCTGGGTTCAGTCATCTCCATGTTGGGCCTTTGATCCCATGGGTTTTCAAGGGCATAAGTCACTTCTATGGACCTAAATTACAGTTAACAAGGTCGCACACGGGATAAGTTGGTCTGTTTCTTTAGTTGGTTTATTTGCAGTTGCTCCAGGGAGTTCAACTGGACCAATTCTATGTTGTTCAACTTACTTAAGTTGCAAGTAACTATCACTCGTCAGTAATCGTCTAGTGCAGCTGGATTAGGACTCTTTTGAACCATATTGCAGTTTCTTAGTTTAGATTCCCTAATAGGTTAAAAATTGAGCTAGGCCTTCTTTTTAGTATAGGAATCTAGTTTTGAGTTTTTTTCTCTCTCTTTTATTATTTTATTTTTTTCCTATTCTCTTCTATTGAAGATTTGTCTTCCATTTTTATCAAAGCAAGTGGGTTTGGTGATTGATCCAAGCAACACCCTGAGGTGCGAAGCTTAGGTGGATCCTTTGAAGGAATCTGTGCTTGATCCAACTGATATCTTGCAGTGGAAAGCCCAAGTGGTTCTTTGAAGCTTCCTTCAGTGTTCTTTATGCAAGTTCTTTTTCAACTTAATTATTATTATTATTTTATTTTTTTTGAGTTTTTTTACTTTCCACCCACTTAAGTTGGGCAGAAACTCCTGATTGCCCACTTTTCACAAATCCTAAAATTACTCATTACCAACAGTTAGTTTTCAATCATTGTTCTGTTAAGTTTGAATCTGAAATGACGGTTTTGCCCTTCTCTGTAAAATGACTTTAATGCCCCTGGCCCTTCACTCGGTAAAATGGTTGAAAACCGACTGTGGGTAATGGGTAATTTTAGGATTTGTGAAAAGTGGGCAATCAGTAATTTTTCCCACTTAAGTGGGCAGTCAGGAGTTTCATCCCAACTTAAATGGGTGCCAAGTAAAGAACTCTTTCTTTTTTCTCTTAATCTCCATTCAAGCAAAAGCTGCCTTCTATGATTTCTTCAACAACAATGGGTTCTATTCACTCCTAACCCCATTCATTCTTCTTCTAGTCCTCTAAACCACCGAAACATGGCAATCCTCCATCTTCGGACTTAAAAAAGGAAAGGGGGGGAAAATTATGTCTAGCCTTTTTTTTTTTTTTTTTTGGTAACATAGGCACTTTTGTCTAGCCAATATTAAATGTGCATCTAAACAAGTACAGAGAAATTTATATTTACAAGTATGATAACTACCTGAAGAAATGTTCCAAGACTTCATCATGTTAAGCTTAGTCATCAAAAACATGGTAGGAGAATCTCAAGATCTCACCAAGATTTGACGACATCTCTCTCTCTCTCTCTTTCCATTTAGCAAGACAAGACAATGTGCTTAGCACATAAAGTCTCAACTCTCAAGTTGTAACTTTATGATTAGATTATCATTTGAACTTTGTAATTTGAACTATGAAAATGTGTATTGTTTGTTTGAATTTTTTTTATCTTTGAGCATTAATATACAAGTATATGATGTGTACAATAGGCCATAACACTTATAGATTGTTTGCCTACAAGACAAAAATGAGTGGGAGAACTTGCCATGGAATATCATAAAGCCTGATTGTTGGGTTACCTGGGATTGAAAACTACCCGACAACCTAAACATTCAAAAATAGAACTATCGCCTAAGGTGGCATACCAATTTTCCAACCCCATTCTTCGTCAAAGTCCCACAATTTTCGGTAGGATTTTGTGGAAAGGAGAGGGGAATGAATGAACTCGTATTTTACTTGGCATAGGACCCACATCTTCAACTTTTCCATAAAATCCTTCCCTTACCCTTTCTACTCCCCAAGTGGACTACCGATGGGTCCTGACATTTTATCTTTCCCACCTCTTTCATAGCCATTAGTAGAACTCATATTTACACATTTTCTTCATAAATTGTAGGTGACCAATATGTTCAGATTGGCGGAATAGGCTGGACAACATGTTTTAACCTAAACGACCCTTAAGACTCATCAAGTTAGGGAAAAAATTCCAGCAGCCCAGCGAGATCTCACTGAGATTTCTAGACAACTCTCTCTTTTGAGTTGGCGAGAAGAGCCAACCTGATCGAAAAATCCAGGCAACTAATGTACTACTACATCCCAAGATCAAACCCAGTTTGCTTAAAATACTGTAAAATATAAATCTAGATGTCCCATTACACTTTATCACCTTAGCCTGTCAAATTTTAATTTCGTTTTTCAGGGCGAATAAATAATTCATTACCAAAACCTAAAAAAGAGTGAACTTGGGGGGGGGGGGGGGATACATAGAGAAAAAAGACAGCGGAGGGGGAATGCATACCAAAGGACAAGCCTTAGGAAGGATCAGCAAATCAGAAAGGAGAGACAAGTAATCCCCAAGTAACAACGATATTTCTGTTCCTTGGGGAGTACACAATAGATCTAAGGGTAACAAACTAATCTTGGAGCTATCATAAAAAGACCTATGGCTTTCCAAATCATGTCAAGAGAGTGGAAGTCTATCTTTTGAGATTCTGCTCCATCAAATGTGAAAGATAACAGCCCAAACACCACCTTACCAACTCCATCATAAACAGAACGACCAAAGAACAACATATCCATCCAAAGCCACTCCATAGAGATAGGTAAAGGCCTCTTGCTATTAGGACAAAAGGAGGGTTAAGCTTTTTTCCAAATAGAGAATGAAAAAGAGCAAAGATGAAAAGGCAGTCAACGTCCTCAATTCCCTTCCAAGAAAGATTAGGAGGGGAGAAATAGAACTGGTGATGAAGGAGGGACCCCTAAGGAAAGATTGGTTGAAGACTTTCCAATTTATGAAGCTACGGCAGGATATCTAGTATTTAACCCACAAGGTTGGGTCACGGGACTGAGAGGCAACAATCCAAGTGGATCTGGAGATAAAAATGGCCATTAGGGGGAGCCAGAGGATTTTGTCAGATGAGAAGCCTTTTTCTTTTCTGTTTTTTTCTTCTTTTTCCCCTTTTTTTGGGGTGAGGGGGGGGGGGGGGTTGAGAAACCTAGAGCATGGTGAGACTAGGGAGAGGGACCAATACCCTAATTGAGGAAACCAGGGCAGATTTAGGAATGCTTGAGTAAACCGAGCAGGCACCTACTAAAGATTACAGAACCCTAAAGGCCTAATAGTGATCAAGCCAGCGGAAGTTTGCAGTCCCATCAGTAACCTTGGTGATGGTGGCTGGAAAGGCCAAAGGTTGAAGGAGGAGAATTTTGTGCCAGACTGAAGGAGAGTAAGCAAGATGGCAGACAATCTAAATTGGATCCTTTCTGAGAACGCAGGAGAAAACCCATTTACCCTGATTGAATCATGCTTAAAGGAGATTCTCAATATCAGCTTGAGAATTCAGAGATGTTGACATTACATATCCCCCGGAGACGGGTGAGACCGAGACCACCCTCACATTTAGGAAGGCAGATGGAAGCCAGATTATAGTGTGGAGAAAGTTGGAGCATTCTTTTCATTTCCGGAGGAAAGAACAAAAAGAAAAAAGCTTTGTATCACTTTGATGTGATTAAGAAGCCCAAATAAACCCTACACCAGTAGGATCCAGGGAGATTGTTGAATTGACCGAATAAACTCCAACAGCACTTTTATATTCAGTAGTGATGAGCAATCGAAAAACTAAAGGTTTAAACATTAAAACAAATCATAAGCACATCTTTTATTGTTAATTCTCTCAATTTAAATACTCTTCTCAGCATTTTCCATATCCAAACCATCCCATTTTGGCGAATTTTAAAGGAACAATCATGTAAAGCCAACATGTAAAGTTCATTGTCATTGGTAATCAACCAACCCTACAAGAATCAGCAGCAAAAAAAACAAACACATAAGTACCATCACAAATCTATCCATCAGCATGTTATCATCATCAGAATCTAAAAATCAAAAAAGGGAAAGCGACCCGCAAAGAAACAACTGGAACTGGAGCAAAAACCAAATAAAAAAGAAAACATAAATCTTGGTTAATCTCCAAGGCCTGCAGAAAGTAACCACAAAAACAACATCACAAATTCAAAACCTGTAAAAAATGCGGATAATAAATGGAAGGCAACGCTAACAATTGGCATCAGAAATGGAAATAAACTGACCTGAAGAGCAATGCAGGCCATTAAACCAAAACCGATCTCCATCCGAACAAGAACCTTCGGGAAAAGAAATGCCTTCAGACCAGCACACGATGTAATGAGTTACAACCCACTTCAGTTACTGGATCAATCGATTTGGAAGGTAAAGCGATCTTATTACGCGGCGAATTAAACACTCTTCTCCATTGCAGATTACAGATTACAGTTCTGAAGAAAATATTGCGGAAATCTCGAAATCTCAGGTTGAAGTAGTAGTAGTTGAAGAAGCTTGCTATAACCATATCCGATTCAGTCTCTTTTCGCATTGCTGTAATCCCGGAAATTTATTAGTCATTACGATTGTGACACTTTGGTCATTTAATATGTGAAAGTCAATATTAAATCCTGGATTAAGAAATCACTTTATATATCTTACCATTGGCGACTACTGATTCCGAATTTCATTTTGCATTCTCCTTTCTTATCTTCTTGAATCCTCTCTATTGATTCTCACTGATCTCCACCATCACTCAATTTTCATAGCTCAAGCAGAAAGAGAGTGTGTGACGGTGGAAGGAAGGTTCCCGCAGCGTGATTACCTGCCGTGAGAAGACAGGAGATAACGTAAGAAAAGTGATCGGAGACACTAACGTGATCTCAGATTGGGGCTACCCAAAAAAAAAATCTGGGATTTAATATTGATCGTCGAATATTAAATGATCAAGTGTTACAATCATGGTGGTTAATTGCAGAGAATTACATAAATCTAAAAATTCAGTTGAATTTACGAAATTGTCCACCGGATTTTTTGTATTCACAGAACTAACTAAATTCAGAATTTTCTTTACGACGAACAAGCCAAATTCACATTCGATATTACCAAATTAACTAAATAAGGATTCTATCTACACCTTAGAATTGCATCAGTGCTGCCGCAGCACCGTGTAGCTTCTGGTCCAGATTGAAGTTTATAGTCGAGACAAAATCTCAACCTCTCGATTTGCCTCATTTTCTTAAATAAATTTTTTTAGTAAAATTTCACTATGAAACGAGTGGTCAAGATTTTTTCTGGACCACAAGTTTCAATCTTGATCGTTGGTTGCTCTTACGCAGCATCCAAAAAACATCACCAATTCACCCACTTATTTATTTGATTGACATTTTTACCCACCCTTCATTTTTCACTTAATTGCCCAGGCACTCGGATGCAACACCAGCACTATTTTTTTTTGTTTTTGTGGTAAAGCTCTTCAGGCTCAAATCCAACGCCGGATTGCAAGAACAAAGGTCATCCAGCAGAAACGCCAATGCCATGTAAGTACTTGTGAACAAGGTTTAAAGTATCGGTATCGAGTATCATATCGGTAACGTGATTTTAAGAGACGTATCGTCCTGTATCGGGTATTGTATCGCTCTAACTAATGTATTTTAGAGTAATTCAATGGAGAGACGTATCGAGATGTATCGTATCGGATGGGTCAAATATGGATATGTATCGGCTAGTATCGTATGGTATCGTGGGATACTTTAAACCTTGCTTGTGAAGCCACTCTTTCACTCTCCTTCTTTCTTTTTTTTAATATATTTTTTTTATTTACCCCAACACCCGCAAGTGTTTGATTTTATTTCCCCAAAAAAGAATCATCAAACAGAAAAAATGGTTTAGAACGAAAACTACGAACCACATGAATGAAAGTAATAAAGGATCGAACACAAATCAAGTGTTAAAAGAAAGGAAAGCATGGCTTCATCATACATAACGTCACTCAACACTCTAAACTCCTGCTTCAAGACACTATTGTGTTGCAATGGGGACGGGGTAGCCCCGACTTCCATAGGTTCTTGGTTCGACCCGTTTCGTGCTAGCGCGCGTAGGCTTTCCCCTTACTAATAAATGGTGCCTGAGCGCGATGCGTTAAAGCCATTGCACGTTAGTGCATCCGTTTTCTTTGCTGCATCATGAGTCTACAAGTCTTTCTCATTTCAATGCTCGCCTTTTGAATCTTCAATAAGGGCCTTTAATATTACAAGTGGGCACGAGTACTAAGAAGTCCAATAGGACTAAGGCCTCAATATTGAACCATTGGGTAGAGAACGACTCTAGCCAAATCAAGGAAATGTACCAGATAAATAACACCTAGCATGTCTTGGAGACTTCGTTGGTTTGATTGCCTCTCAAAAGAGACTACCACTATCATGCTAGAATCATAACTACATTTATGGATAATACTTTTACAGTTAATGGACTCTCCCAGAATGCCAACTATATTGTTAGATCACAATCAATCTGATGTCATATGTTAGAACATAAATTGGGCTGATAATAGATAAAAATGAAGCGAAATGATAACAAAATGTTCAATTCTCAGGGAGAGGTGAATTTTAATTTTTTGGGTTTTTAATTTTTATTGTTTTAATGTCAAACTCCATCCAGTTAAATGTATCATTACCATGTATACAAGGTTATAAAACCTATTAGGGATAATGGATGCACAACCACAAACAGAGAAAAACACAAGCAAAGTACACAAGGGGAATTTAACATGGTTTAGCAAAACCCTCCTACGTTCACCAGAGAGAAAAAGAGTTTCACTATTTCCAGGAACTCTCACACCACTCTCATACCCACAAAGTATTACCATTTGCTTCCGTGTCTACTAGGTTATCCCACAAAGACTATTTATAGAAAAACCTAAAACCCTAATCCCAATGTAAATACAAGTTTAACGTACAAAAAGTCAATATTTTGAAAAGTTCAATCTAGTTCAAAAAAAATTCTAGAATCAATATTTTATCTGAAATTTTACCAATAATCTAAATTGAGATCAGCTCTGACCGTTAGCAAATCCATTTTTTCACATGCCTTAGTCCAAAACCATAAACCCTTAAATATAAGAATCATCAAAAAGGTCAAATGACACAAGCTTTAGTCTTGGTAGTTGAAATCAAATCCTTTGAAAACTAGTGACTCTACAACATATATAAAGACCTTGTGTTGAGTTTGGATCCTTTACCATTATTTTAGAGGGTTACACTTTTCTCACATTTTTCAATTACAAATTTAGGAGAAAGCCTACCTCTCAACACAAAAATTAGATCAAAGATGAACTCCTTCATCAATATATTATACAGGTGTAACAGAATACAATCGTCTACCCTAATAGGTAGAGAATCCCAATTCATGCTTAAGGCACCTTTCCAAAATTGCATGCTTTTTTTTTAATCGAAGAAAGAGCAAATATATTACTGAATAAGCATCATACATAGGTCATCCGTTTGTTTGAAACTAAAACTACCTCTTCTGTTGGTAGAGGTGTTAGTACTAATAGCCTTACTTGCGAAATTGGTGAGAGAGTCGAGAGTGTTGGAGACTATAATTACAAAATGAGGCATTAACCAATGTAGACTTAATGTCTACCCAAATGGGGATTAAGCGAATAGGCCCAATGCCTCTTGGGTGGGGCATGGAAGATAAGAGCTGCCTCCACATCATTTACCCAAACTTCTTGGTTTCGGAATGTGTTTTGTTGGTGTACTCTATGCCATCCTTCATTGCCCTCATCAAAGCATCCAGTGTATTACTTCTTTCCAATGACCCTACCTTGGCATAGATAAGGTGGTCATGCTCCACAAGTCCCCACACTCTATCCTACTATATTTAGAGATTTGTCATATACCCCTGCACATAATAATATAAAAGAGTGAGTGCTTGATGTTAACAATGTATAATTAAGGTGGGTCATGTAGCATAGGGTTTGGATTTTTATCCATGAAAAGTGTTTTATTCACCTCCACGAGCCATTTGTTAATATTTGTTATTATTTTGTGGGGGTTGGGTTTATGTTTGCTCATAGTTACATTATTTTTTGTTGCCCATATAAAATAACTAGTCACAAAAGCGGAAAAGAACCACTGGATTTTTTGCTTGTCTAGCTGGAAATCATTGCACAGATGCAAGATGGAAACTTGGGCTAGGTGTTTCGTTTGCAATCCAAGAGGTCTTGCAGCCCAGATTCTCTTAGTTCATTAATAAGAGATGAAAACATGCTAGAGATTCTCTGTCTTATCTTCGCACAGTTCACAAAAATTGTTCATCTCCGTCCATTGAGATAATATAGATCTAATTGATAACCCTACATTCAATAGACGCCAAAAAAAGTATTTGAGTTAGGAGTCTAATGGTAACATCCAAAACATTTTCCACCATTGTATGAATTTATTGGGCATTGTAGAATATTTTTGTTTCATTAGTGCCTTGTCTGCCAATTTAGCAAAGAATTCACCATTGGTATAGATGCGTGATAGCTAGATATCATGAGAAAAATTGAGATTAAAGCGGGATATTGGGAAATGTGAAAGATTAAAGTTTGAGAGATATTCATTGTTCACTGAGATGTACTGTGACATTTGGGCAACAATGGTGTCATGTGACCAGATGTTAGACAGAGGGTACTTCTCACTTACATTCATGGTGTCAGGGAGCCAAGGACCGTATCGGAAGGATGTGTCAATGCCATTCCCTACTTGTTGGGAAATCATCTTCTTCAACTCCAGGATGATGCTACACAAGCTTTGCCAAGGCCAAGAGCCACTTTTGAGTTTGACCTTTAGATAGAACAGGCTCAAGTTGGGGAAGTACTTGGCCTTGAGAGTGGTAGCCTAGAGGGAGGTGGGTTTAATAAGAAGTTTCCAACCTTGTTTTAGTAACAAGGTTTTGTTGATGTCTTCCAATTTTTTGAAACCCAGACCCCCCAAAAATTCTGATCTATAGCATTTATCCAATGAGGTTAAAAACAACTGCTTTTTTTTTTTTAGTAGGATTTCCTAATCAAAATCTATGGCAAAGAGAGTTGATCTGCTTGCATATTGTTTTCGGGAAGCGAAAACATTGCATGTAGTAGAAGGATAAAGGTTGTAGGACAAATTTTATGAGAACTTTTCTCTCAATAAAAGAGAGGGTGGAAGCTTTCCGGGAAGCAAATGGACATTGATCTTTGGCACAAAGGCACCTTATAAGAAACCACATAACCAGAATTGCATGCTTGAAATGCATTCTTTCTATGCTTTCTATTAAGTGGGTCCTAAGCGCTACTGGACTCCATATGGGCCTAATAATGTCCAATGGGGGCCCTTAACAGCTTGCAACCACATCTTGTGAAGAAAATGTCTAGCCAGTTTTCATGAATTCGGATCTCCCATGGCTTCCTAACCACAAAATGCAGTGGGGTTCCACTGGTGAAAAACTTTTTTTTTCTTTTTCCAAAAAGTGTTTTTCACCGTAGAGTAGACTCCACCGCATTTTGTGGTCAGGAAGCGTGGGGGGAGCACAAAGTGCTCTCGGCGGGGTCGTTGATCCGGACTCAGTTTTCATTTCCCATTTTGTGTTAAGGTGGTTGACTTTTTCTTTTCCCACCATATTTCTTGAAGAGACCTCACAGGAATTTGGGCATATGTGGATCTTCATTTTGGAATATTCCTCACACATAAATCAAAATCTTTTTTTTTTTTAACACATAAAGACAAAAAAAATCATTAATTAGGTGGATAAGTTTTTGTTTTAATATTTTCCCCTTTGGGTTCATTAAGTACGGTTTGATATTCCTAATTAAAAGATATCACTGATCCTAACAAGAACCGGTTTACCAAACAATATTGTAAGCACAAATTGGTATGAACCGGATTATAACATATAACAGATTTAGAGTTGAATTTAGCACCGAATTCAAACCCCTAATTGAACTGATACCAAATTAGTTTGAATTCAAATCTAATTCTAGAACCAATTTAATTCTTAGAATGAATTTATATTGTACTAGTGATACTTAAAAAATCGAATCAAAACCAAACCAAATTAAATATTCAAGACTGAATTTATTGATACATATACTTGGGAGTGGGAATGGACGGAAGCATGGGTCCTACATTTTAAAGGTGGGGTCAAGACTTTTATGATCAATTGAATAGCTTTTTCTTATCCATTCGGAATTAGATGCTCTCCAACTCCTTTTGTTTGTCTCCGCCTTTACCGTAACAACATAGGCTTGTTCGTGTACCACGGCAGGTTTGTGTCAGATCTATCACGAGAGTAAACCGAAGGGTAGGTTAGCCGAATCTGGATCATCTCTCCATCGGAGGAGCACAGAGTGCTCCCTCATGGCTTCCTGACTACAAAAACTAATAGGTCCCACTGGTGAAAATTATTATTTTTTCTAAAAAATATTTTCATCGTGGGCCCCACTAGTTTTTGTGGTCAGCAAGCGTCGGGGTTGCTGATCCGGACTTAGGTTAGCCCGCCTAAGTGGAGAAGATATGAACTTGAAACGAACTTTACAATGATTTAGATGTAGATGGTTGACCCAACTCACTAATTTCTTTGGAAGTGAGGTAATATATGACGTGAACTTATAGTTGAAGTATTTAATGAAATTAATCCCGGAATGATTATGATTTTTCATTTTTTTCTTGTGACAAGGGGGAGTTTTTGGGGGTAAAAGTACCTTTTCCGGTCGTTCCTTTAATATTTATTAAGCTGGTGAGGCGACTTGGTAAACCAAACAATGGAGACGGACCAAGTTGGTAATTTTTTAGATATTCAAAAGTCTTAATGATTTTTATATGAGTGCTCCACTTGTACATCTTATTTAAGGTAAAAATAAAAAAAATTACTCTATTAGGTCCAATCATTATTCGTATAGATGTGCTACTAGCTAAGTACGATACGGTAATCTCTTATGCAGAGACAGTACAACTAAAAAGATTTTAAATTCGAACATCTGTCCCTCCGCACCTTCTCTCACTCCTCCTTTCTCATCATCCCCTGGGCTTATGGGCCCCGATATCCAATCATTGCTCACAAATTTAATGAACGTTAAATCCTTGGATCCAATGTTAATTTAATTGTTGTCTTCGTCATGTCAAAATGTAGTTGAGGGCCTTGAGGCATGCATAAGTTGGTCTAGAAAATATCAGTTGAAAAAAAATATTTGTTGTCTTCGTCAGGAGTTGACTCCGTCACCACAATATCTAAATCATATGAAAATGTATCTTGCACGCAATAATACAACAAGAATGTACAACAAATATACATGTAGTATTTTTTTTACAACAAAAAACCCTCTCTTTGTCCCACATTGTTGTTTTTTTCTTCTCTAGTCCAATGCACTCATGTTGCCCATGGTGCATTAGGTACATGATACACTCAGGAAGGTATGTGCATCTATCTTTCTGTACTCGTTCAGTTCAATGAATGAAGTCTTGTTACCCAAAAACAGATATGTGATACACTCAAGAAGGTAAAGATCAAATCTCAAGTATATGACATTATCTAATGCATCAAGTGGACACAATGGACGGTCGTGAATTTTTCTCACCCTCCCTGTCTTTACCCATCCAAGTATATATAAGATGACCAACAACGTGTTAAATAATTTAAAACTTTATATATATATTATTTAGGCAAAGCACTTTTTTTCTTTTCCAATAAAGATAACAAAGATAGTTGTTGATATTTCTCGTACTATAGTTTAGTTACTACATTATTCTTTATATAATTTAAATTTTTTAATTCAACTTTAGACTTTATTGAAACTATTGATATTTCCTATCCCTCTTAGTTAATTGATGACGTATTTTTTGTATTTTTCAAAAATTTTAAATAACCCTGAGATTGGTTATTATTTATTCATCTCATCAAAATATAATAATTCTTTGAAATCTAAAATAACAAAAATATAAAGCACATAATTGATATTTCTGTATAGATTTTATAAATGAGGTTAATAATATCTTATAGTTTATTAATTCTCATGAAGAATAAAATAGACATTACATATCTAACCTTAACAACCTCTTAAAAGATTCTTAAGAAAAGACAAAAAGAATGAAAATTAGTTTTTATGTTTAAAAAAAGGTGTCCTCAAAAAAAAAAAAAAAACGAGTGTATGAAACTGATCGGGTCGGGTTAAAACTGGGATCACTTTGGAAATGGGTCAGTCAGGTTTAATTACATGGACTTGGGAGTAGCGTCAAATTTACCTATAAGGTGCTTGTGTCATTGTCTCAAAGAAAGAAAACTGATATAAGAGCAGAGCCCTGCAAATACTCTTTGAAGAAAGGGAACAGGGGAATCAGCCATGAAAAAACTATCTGAAGACAGAATCACTACTTTACCTGATTCCATCCTTCTTCACATCCTTTCTCTACTACCCATCAAAGCTTCTGTAGCAACAAGTGTTCTAGCCAAGAGATGGAGAGACCTCTCCACCTCCAACTTGATCCATGCCGCAAACCTTGACTTCGATGATGAAGCTGTAGACAACCAAGCACCAGAGCACTTCGTCGACTTCCTCAATCGATGTATCAATATCCATGTTGGTAGGAAGATCGAGAGCTTCAAGCTTTGTTTCGATCCCAATGAGCGATTTCGGTCGGATGCTGTGAATTGGATCGAATTTGCTACACGAAAGAACGTGAAGGAGCTTCATCTGGATTTCTGTCATAGACTCGATCATTATGAGATTGGTGAAATCGCTTCTGGTGAGCGAAAACCATTTGAATTGCCAGAGATTCTGTTCAGAAATGAATCATTAACCCATTTAGACCTTAGCCACTGTGTTCTTAGCCTACCTTCCGATTTCTCTGGTTTGGGTTTCCTTCGAACTTTGAGGCTCAGAGATATATATATCACCGAAAACACACTTGAGATCTTACTCTCCAATTGCCCACTTCTCGAGAAGCTGATTCTAAGGGAATGCAGTCCTCTGCAAGCAATCAAAATCCCTGAATTAAATCAACAGCTCAAAACATTAACAATTTGCCATTGTTGGGTGGGAAGCGAAATTGAGATATCTGCACCCAACATAAGATCCTTCCTGTTTTGGGGGAAACTCATGCAATCGTTTTCTATCAAGAATGTTTCAGCCTTAGAAGAAGCAGTGATTTATTTAAGAGACAGAGATGATGAGAGACCTGATGATGTTCGTATAAGGATTTTGTCAGATATTTCTCATGTGAAGATTCTAACCATTTGTGGTGGAGCTCTGCCGGTATGCCTTTAAACTCTCTCTTTCTATTCAAATTTCAAATCCTTTTCAAATTCCATTTTCTCAATATGATTTCATTGTTGCTGATTGATGCTTTTGCAGTGGAAAGTTCCCAATGATTCTCGGTTCACATTCAATAATCTACGGGAATTGCAGCTCTTAGCAGATTCAGTTTGGGATGTCTACAGCTTCTTCAGACAAAGCATCTGTCCTTGCCTAGAGAAATTTTATATACGGGCATGTAACTAATTCTGATCTCTTGAGAAAAAAAGAAAAAGAAAAAAAAAACCCATCTTTGTTTCCATTTTTTGTTATTTGTGTTCATTTGAGCATTGTTTCATGCAGCTTCCGGGTGTTCCAGAAGATACGTGCTTGTGGGAATATTTGGGAATGCCAACAAGAGAACCCCTGCATTCTGTGTTTGATCGTGTTAAATTAATCAAAATAGGTAATTTCAGAGGAAGTCATCTCGAATTGAAGATGGTGAAATTCATGTTAGCAAAGGCTGTGATTTTGGAGTCCTTGGTTTTAGTGGTTAATCAGGAATCTTACCCTGAAAAAGATTTGGATAATGAAGAATTTCTCCCAAATTCGGAAGAGGCACCAACACTAGGGGTACTCCAAGAGAAGCTTCTGTTAATGCCAAAGGCATCCTTGGGTGCCCAGATATTGCTATGTAAGTCTTTGGAAGGTGGTAATGATGTTTTGCTAAATCCACACTGAAAACGGTTTGGGTCCCATAGCAGATTAGAACTCAATGAATGGTCATATGCATGGCTACATTATCTGTAAACTTGTAGAACATCAAGCTTGAATCAATGAAATTTTGTAGAAATGCAGAACCCTTCTTTAGTTTTCCTGCTCTGCTTCAATTGGGATGCCCTGTTATATCTTCTTTGAGTTCAGATTTCTGATCATATCCAAAAGGGTTTCCTTAGCAGACGGATATGTTTGTATGAGATTCAAGAACAATGACTTTGTGGGCTTAATAAATGATTAAAAAAAAAACCCTGCAACTCAAATCTCAGAGTTCAACTCTCTACGGAAGCACTGTAATTTCTATGAATTCTTATGGAATATACCCAGTGGTTTCTTTAATCAGGAAGAAAGGGAAAACTGTTACTGATCAGTCCCTGTTCATCTCAGGAGCAAAAACCACCAAGACCTGCAGGGAACACAGACCTGACTTTGAAAGAATCTTTGAAATTCAAATGTGAATGGGTTAAAAACGACACAGAGATCAGACACCTATTTTTTGAAAGGTACATGAAAGATAAAAAGCTATAAACAATTCCAAATTATCTTTGTTGAATTTGTCTTGTCCCAAAACTGATTCATCTCACGTAAGCTCTGAGGTAATAGAGGAAAGGTTAACACAACAACTTGCTGGCTGTAATAGTACTAAGCTGTTCATCTCCTACCCAAGGCCGACCGCCGGGACCGCGCCCCGGGCGCGCCCATCCCGCGCGGGCGCCCGGGCTTTGCATTTGCGGCATTGGCCCCTTGGGATTGCCACCCACCTGTTTGCGCGGGTTGACTATGTATCGGTTGGTTTTCTGTTCCCCCCGCCCTGCCGCGCCCGCCCTTGTTCCTTTGTCCCCGGGCCGCCGCGTCCCGTGTGGGGCCGCTCCGGCCGGGCCGCGGGGGTGGCCCCCCCCCCCCTGGCCCCCCGGCGCGCCGCCGATGAACTATGCTCCTACCCAGCTTAGCAAGAGAGATCTCCAAATCTTCTTTTAAGAACTTTGAAATGTGGGGAAATGAGGAAATCCCACTTTGATGTGATGTATGAGTGTTAAATTCTGCCGACTTAATGCAGAATATATTAAAAAGCTTGACTCAACTCCTTTGATCATTGATCAAATAACTTGCCTGCTATAGTCCAAACTACTTATACTGTAAGATTCTTCTAATAATATTTTGTGATTTTTTCCACCTTGTATTTTAAATTTTAGTTTGCTTGGAACTTAGATTCCACCAATCCAACCAAGCACAAAATGGGCATTTGAATCATATTAGAAGTCCATTCTAAGTCTATGTGTGGAAACAATTATTGTAGCTGATGCCATTGTTCAATTTTGTTTATTTTATTGTGAAAATAATCAATATGGCTACAACAATCTTTAAAGGATACAAAAGTGTCACCAAAATTACGGATCAATACTCAGTTCATTCGTCTAGATCTCCCTCATTAGATCATTCTTTTATCAAATTTAATTGTAATGCAACATCCATGAGGCATTAGTGTTGTTTATAGAGAACATAAACCAACCATATATACCAACATTGAATTTTAAGAAGTTTCTAAATACATTTTCAAAACCCTTGGAATAGAAAAATTGTTCTTGCTCAAAAGAGATTGTCTCATGAGGTGCAACAACATTCCTTCGAGTCAAGATAAGAGCAACATCATTTACAGTGCTTTCAAGTCTTCTTCTTTTTTTTTTCGTAGTAAAAAAAGGGAATGGAAGAGTGGCATCATTGAGCCCCCTGCTAGGCAATATTCAGACTTTCGAGTTCAACCTATACAAGCATTAGTCATGTGCTGTAAACTACCAGCAAAAACACTTATCCCTTCAACATAGTCCCACCAGAGGTCTAGTATAATTCACAGAAGCCGGTAACACGTGCACTGGGAGACTCAACAACCTCCACCCACAGCGAACGATTCTAAACCTAGACTAAAAAGTACACAACTGTCCAATATAAAGAATAGAAGAATAAATTCACATCCTTTATAGCGCTTTCAAGTCTTACAATTGAATTTTGAAATCCATTAGTTGTTTTTTTTGGACTCTTGACTATTGACTATGGCTCCATAGATAATGCTGTTGAAGATAGAAGCTATGAGGTCTATGAGGTCTAGGGGTAGTGTTGGTGGAAATTAACACACCTAGCTTGGTCCTGGAACACTAGGTTAACAAATGTAACGAGCACCAAAAAAATTTCAAACTTTTTTTAATAAAAAACTGACCAATCATAAACCATAAACGTGTATCTACAGGAAAAATCAAACGTCACCAATGAGGTGGCATTTAAATTTGGCCAACGGCGTGAGAGGAATGTGGATTAAGTTATAAATCCTATCACCATGAAAGCTTTGAAATTCCATGTGATATAGACAGGGGACCAAAATCATAGCCTATAGGTTTGTAGGGGTTTCAAATGTTAGATTCTTAACTTTTGTTCCTTTCTGAATTTAAATATTTTCTTTTCTGTACTATCTAAAAGCAGAGATATAAATAGTTTCTCGAATGCTTTTTACTTCTATTTTTACATAGGTTGTCAGTTGTCTCCATCCCTAGAGAGGTTTTTTTTCTTTTCTTTTAAGAGAATCCTTTTGATTGGAATTTAACAATAGAAAGGTGTTGGGCTGCTTCAAGCTCGGGTCGGGTTAGGAGTTTTGAAACCTTAAAAATCGGGTTGGGGCATCAATTTTTGAAACCTTAAGCCTATCATGAAAACCCTAGCTGAGTCTTTACCTGGCCCTAACTATAGAAGAATAAATAATTCATAACTTCATCTTGTTGCTCTAAATTTATTTAAAATTATATATTTTATATGTCTATAGAGCGAGGTTAGACCGGCTTGATCTAACACTCAACTTTGATCCGAGATTGACTTTGTAATGGGGCTACTTTGACCAGTTTTGAATGATTCTTACGGTCAAAATTGTGAGTCTAAACCCTCTCCGAGCTTAAGCTGGGTCATACTGCATCCCATAGAAAAGGGTATTCATAACATATCATCCCTTCACGGGAACAGTGATCCGATTCGTGAAGAAATTATGTAATTTTATTTCTTAATCAATAGTTCCCCCCTTTTTTCTAAGGCGCAATCTAAATCAATAGTCACGTTACTATCATAAAAATATCTAATGGAGTATGTGTAATTCTATGTTCATGGCAAACCTACTTTGGGGCACTTCCATTGTTTTCTAATGATTGAATTGCAATTACATTGTGGAATCGAACTTCCAAAAAATTGATTCTACAAATCAATGTTTCTACTAATCTAGTGGTTGATATAGATGCCATTCTTTGGGATATCTCGAAGTTAAATCAATTTTTTAATTCTATTATTTTTAAATTTGTTTATAAGGGTGCCAACAAAGTGGCTGACTCCTTATCTCGATTGGCCCTTTCAATTGAGCTTTTGAAAGTTTGGTTGTCATCCAATTCCTAGCTCCTAAATTTTTGGAATTCAGATTTCAATGTTTGTAATAGCTCAATTTCTGAATGAATTTATTTTTACCCCAAAAAAAAGGAAAGAAAGAAGGGTTCATGCATTGATCTAAACCTCGCCTTCTAAAATGAAAAATCGAATCACCTGATGCGATTCCAATCCTCTTCCTTGTTCGAAGCAATGTTATCAAGGTCTTGATTCCTTTTGCACAGAAAAGGTGTATTCCAGACCAGTCAATCGGCATCTAATCTAATAGATCTTACTAGAACTGTCATGAATGTGGCATTAGAGCTGGATATTCATTAACTGTGCCTTAGCATCTATGATTTTTTTAAGTGTGCAAATAAAGACAGAACAGATAATATGTGGATAAGAAGATATGAGAAGAAGATACAATAGAATCCTTTAAGGCCTTCCCATTGGTTGCATATAGTCTCAAAAAGTCCCAACCACAACTCTCTTCTTCTTCGCTCTCCAAACCACCACTCATCTTACTTATATAATCACAAACTTACCTTTCTGAAATCTCAGCCTGCATTTCAGTTCTCATACAACCACCAGCACCAGGAGATCACCAGCACCACAACTGATATGGTGGCCACAATAATGGCAGCAACCACCACATCCAGCACTGTACTTAGACCAACTCCATTTCTAGGCCAGACAAGGGGATCCAGTAATAACCCACTTAGAGATGTTGTTTCTATGGGCAATGGGAAATTCACCATGGTGAGATGCTACCACTTTATTGCTGCTCCTTTTGTTGGATTCCATTAATAATACTTTTAAGCTTTTGGGTTCTTGGTGAATTTAGAATTTCTGCAAGTCAATTAAAGTTTTGTTCCGGAATTTGAAATTTGAACAGGGGAATGAGCTATGGTATGGACCTGACAGGGTTAAGTACTTGGGACCTTTCTCTGCTCAGACTCCTTCATACCTCACTGGAGAATTCCCAGGTGACTATGGATGGGATACTGCAGGATTATCAGCTGACCCAGAGGCTTTTGCCAGGAACAGGGCTCTTGAGGTACCAAACATGGTTCTAAGCATCTTTTCCTGTTCATGAGTTTTGACACTCCTTCGATTTTTGTTTCGGTATATGGTTCTGACTCGTGCGAATTGATTGAATGTTTTCAGGTGATCCATGGGAGATGGGCTATGTTGGGGGCACTTGGGTGTATCACCCCAGAAGTTCTTGAGAAGTGGGTGAGAGTGGACTTCAAGGAACCAATTTGGTTCAAAGCTGGAGCTCAGATCTTCTCTGAAGGAGGGCTTGATTATTTGGGCAACCCTAACCTTGTTCATGCTCAGAGCATCTTAGCAGTGCTGGGTTTCCAAGTACTTCTCATGGGACTGGTTGAGGGCTTCCGCATCAATGGCCTAGAAGGTGTGGGTGAGGGAAACAACCTCTACCCTGGTGGAACATACTTTGACCCCCTGGGACTTGCTGATGATCCAGTAACCTTTGCAGAGCTCAAAGTGAAGGAGATCAAGAATGGTCGGTTAGCCATGTTCTCCATGTTTGGGTTCTTTGTTCAAGCCATTGTTACTGGTAAAGGCCCACTAGAGAACCTCTTGGATCACCTTGACAACCCTGTGGCTAACAATGCCTGGGTCTACGCAACAAAGTTTGTACCAGGATCCTAGATTGATTTCATTTCCCTCAGTTCCCAATCCCTTTTTCTCATGTGAAGCTTCTTAATGAAAATGATTAGTGTCTTATGTACATTATTGTGTCAAGTGGTTGATTTCTTGAATGTTCATGTAGTTCATCTGCATCAGTAATGACCAGTACATTTGTGAGTCCTGAAATTGATCCTGTCATATTTTAAACTTTATGTTGGGTAATTATATCTTCAAAACATAAATAATCACATGACTTCCGGAGCTCCCCACCCAACCCCCCTCCCTCCCCCCCCCGTCCCCTTGTAGTTGTTGTAGTCCTCTCAAGGAGCCAAAAGCTAGAGCACAACACTTAGACAAATTCAAAGAAAGAAATTAACTTTGAAACACAAATTATGCAAGTGTGAGGAGTGTGTCAATTACCCACTACATGCAAGGAAAAGTTGGGTTTATATAGGTCCAAATCTCACCTTACACCCCTTAGGATTCTTAAGGCAATGAATTGGAAAATCAATGGCTTGTCCCTCCTCCACTAATGTGAATAAACCCCCTTGACCTAACCTCCCCACTAGAAGTAATTCTCATATTCACTTCTTTGAAATGAATAGGATTTAATCCATTCAAAGACCTTAACTCCACTCATGGTAATGGCCATGAATGGTCAAGAAGTTGAAATGAGAAATGAATGTCAAGAGTTAGAATTTCAAGACCTTTAAGATCCATGACCAATGTCATGAAAAGTCTCATAACCAAGGTCATGAAGTGCCTCCTTTACACATGGTGCCCCTCATTACCACCCTTACCTCATGGGTCCCACAGACAAACAAAACAATTAAATAAAAGAAATGCAAAAACTAATTTTGAAACTTAATATATAGATAATATAGATTTTAATAAAAAAAACCTAACATTTTATCTTATATCTCGATTGAGAAATAGCTAGCAATGGAGCGGGTAAGATCATATTCAGCACTCAGGTCTGAAAGAAAGAATGGAGGCAAGCATGAAAAAATGAATAGGAAATGCCAAACGAAAATTCATATTTAACCAATAATTTCCTTAGTCTAGACAAGAATAAGAATCAAAACATTGTCTGGACCTTAAAAGTTGGTTTATCTTTTGGGATTTGTATATGTTCAAGAGATCACCCAAAATAAGGCTTGTAGCTAAAGAAAACAAATCACAATATATATTCTTTGGAACTGATAGTCATGTATGGGATAACTATTTTATATATAGGGTTTTACCTCTCGCTCTAAGGAGATTCAAACTCTTGATCTCAGAATATGAGGCGATGTTCTTTGCCAACTAAGTTAACCCCTTGGGGATAAAAATCATAATGCATGAAATCAACATATTGGTAGTCTTCTATATTTACAATCTGGTAACACTGCAAGACACTGGAACTCAACTGTTCTACATGAGAAAATGAAATTTATCTACTTGACTAGTAATGAAGATAACACCATAAAGCTGATTAATGTTCTTGTGATTCATTTTTTATGTTGCTATGCTTCCAACAAAGCAAGATGGTGTAGATAATTTTTCATACAAAACATCGTGTGGAAGACAAAAGTTCCCTTTGATGGTGTGATGGTATCAGTTATGCGTACTAATTTCATGATCTGGTTAACTGAAACAAAGCAGGATGGTGTACATAATTTCATTAATGAGAAAAATGGTGTATAATATATTATTTCTCTATGTTAGTATCAAATACATGTGCAATATATTTAGGGGTTACATCAACTGAAACAGAATCCAAACAAATATACCCCTAACCTCCTTTTTTTTCTTCCCCTTTTTCTTGTTGTGGGGTGGGGGGAGGAGCGGAGGGGAGACGCCTAACTTACGTCAATCCCTCTCCAACAAAGTAAAAGATATGGTGGATATACAAGCGAATACCTGCCCCCTTCTTCTCCTAATCCTCACACACAGACAAATGCTAGCAGGTGGCTGGGAAATACAACACCAGAAAATGGCAAGCAGAACATCTGTGAAGCATTCTAACCAACTGCTGCCCATTGTTGCTTAAAAAGCTCTATCCATGACACACAAGATACCTGGCTGTTTATGCCTTCGCCGGTGCAGGTATCACAGCCTCAGACTGAGCCAGTAAAGATCACAATAATCTGAATACAATATTCTACATGAATTTCTTGCTCACTCCCCACCATTTCTTTCGGTTCTTCTCCGTTTCTGAGTTTCCAAGCTTGTTAAGTGTCATCCTTGTCTCCCTTAATTGAATCTTGAATTCTTTCTTCCATGTCTCAAACCTGAGCTTGAGCTTCCGAAGCTCGTCATCAGGGTTCACGTCGGAATCAGACTGTAGTGACTTAAGCTCTACAAGGAATGAAGCATCATCTACAAATACCTGCTTCTGTTGCTGAAACTCCTTCACCAGGCTGTTCACTCCATTGAGCCCACCAGTAGACCTTCGTCCAGACGTTACATCAGATGTGCGAGTCTTAAACTTGGAAGGGGTGTTGCCACCAGTACAGGTCCCCACAGACACATCATCAGAATCAGAATAGTGGTGCAACGCTGAGGCATCGGGCTTTCCAGGTTGGCCTGCAACGTCATCAGCAAGATTCTTCTTGGCTGCAGCAAGACTCACCTGCATCATATCACAACAAAACAGGATCTTTAATCGCAAGAATGGATTGTTTAGATGGTAAGCCAGTTGACTGAAGTATTCTTGAGTATATTTTGCTTTGCTGTGTGCAGATTTACCAAACAGTTTTTTTCAGGATCAGACATGGCAGGCTACCAATAGGAAAGTTTCATCCCTCACCTGAACATTGTTTTTGTTCAGAGTATCGATCAGACATAGCAGGCCAGGCAGATCAGACAATTCCTCCACCAATACCACCCAAAAACAGAAAAAAAGATTCTGAAATTTTTTTGAATATCATTTAACCCCCAAAGCAATCACTTAAATTACACCTGGGTGCTTACCTTCATATCATGGGAGAGTGCCAACAGCATTGAAAACCTCAAGAATCGGCATTTACTGCCAACTTTTTCCTTCTAGTTAGAACATGTAGGAAGATTTTCAACTTTACGCAGTAAATACAATATTTTCATGAACGTATTTTTGCACCACATAGTATCACAACTATCATGGTTTTTGAAAACCTGAATGCTTACTTTCATATCATAGGACAGTGCCAACAGTATTGAAAACCTCGAGAATCAGCATTTACTGCCACCTTTTTCCTCCTAGTTAGAACATGTAGGAAGCTTTTCAGCTTTGCCCAGTAAATACAATATTTGCATGAACGTATTTTTGCACCACATGGTATTCCAACCATGGTAGGAGATCTCGTGAGATATCTCGCTATCTTGCCATAGCAAAGACGAGATGGGAGGCGAGAGATGAGAGATGGGAGATCTCGGCTCGAGATCTCACTTAAGGTGGTTTTTCCACCTGTTTAGGGGGTTTAAAACCCCTCGCTCGAGAGAGACATATCTCGCCTCTCTCTCGCTGCAAGGCCATTTTTTGCCAGAAAAGTCAATTTTTGGCCGGAATTTGTTGGGGATTTAACTTAAAAACATCATCAACACATCTACAACAGCAGATTTAAGCATATTTCAAGTGATCTTCAACAAAGGTGAGATTTTCCCCCAAATTTGAATTTTTTCAAATAGAAAGTTCTACAATGGGTGTGTGAGTGTAGTATAAATATATGTTGATGGTCAAGCTTTGATCTATACTTTCATGGAAAAAAATTTTAATTCTCTGTTATTAATTTTTTTTTGAATTTTCGTATTTAAAAAATATATTATCTAAAAATTTAAAATTATAAATTATAAAAAATACTTATGATATGAATGTGATTATCACTTATCTTAACTACATTTAGAGGGCTACAATCCCATGTATTCATATTTTGATTATCATGCTTGCTGTATTTATTTTTATTTTTCTATTTAAATAATTAAATAAAAATATTATGAAAAATTATCTGTTTTTTTTAAATGATGCTTATATTGGTGTAGTTTATTTTAAAAATACAAACATGTTTGTTTGAGCATTGTATATATGTTATCTTAGAACAACGTGTGTGTTTTGTTGTTTTATAAATTGTTTTTATATAAAATAATTATAAAAAATAATATGTTACTAAAAATTAATCTGTTTTTTTTTTTAAATGATGCTCACATTATGTAGTTTATTTTAAAAATACAAACATGTTTGTTTGAGCATTGTATATATGTTATCTGAGAACAAAGTGTGTGTTTTGTTGTTTTATAAATTGTTTTTACATGTTTTTATGTATCTAAAAATTATTCTAATGAATATTTGGGAACATTCATGTATGTATTTTTCAAATTTTCAGTGTTGTACATTTATATCTTAAATGACAACTAGTGGGAGTGGCGGCACTAGGGACTCAGGACATTGCTTGGCAACATGGGGATCCACTAACTACCAACAAGAAAAAAATCCCGATGCAAGTATTGCCTCAAGACTTTGAATTCTGGTGGTCCAACCAGATTAAAGCAACATTTGGCTGGTAGCTACAAAAATGTTTTCAAGTGTCCCAAGGTTCCTTATGAAATGCAAAAAGCAATTGCAGCAACTTTAAAGGGAGGGAAACAAAAAAAGGATAAGATGGCACAAAAGCAAAGGGAATTTGAGGATACAGTGCTGTCTAGACCTTTTCTTGATGTTGATGAGGAATTAAGTGACAATAAAGAGAGGAGGAGAGTTATGGGTGTTAAGTCACGGGCCAAGTGGAGACAGATGAATGTTGCAATGGAAGCTAGCAGACAATCCTTACATGTTAAGAATGTGAAGCAATATGAATAGACAAAGGAGCAGGTGGTTAGGGGCATCCATGCCACCTAGACATAGTTTTCATGGAAGTGAGAGGATCGAAAGGAGGAGGAAGACTAGACATTATGATGCCACATTTGACCAAGACCCCTCCCTCTTCAAGCATCAAGACATCTATCAAAGAAGCATTCCATATATATTTGCTGGAGATAAAGAAGGCAGTAGGGACGAGGAAGCTAGGTTGGCAATCAACAAATTCATGCTCTACAACAACATTGCAACCAATGCAGCCAAAACACCATACTATCAGGGGATGATCAATGCAGTTGATAGGGCAGGTGTAGGGGTTAAAGGCCCAACAGCTTGGTAAGTAATGAATAAATATTTACCAAAGGTAAAGCAGGAGGTGAATGAATACATTGGTTCATTAAAGGAAAAATAGAGTACACGTGGTGTTACTGTGATGGCTGATGGATGGATTGGTCCTACTAGACAGTCCATCATTAATTTCATGGCGAGCTGCAATGGAAAGACATCCTTCCTTAAGTCGGTGGATGCTTCAGATAAAATCAAAGATGCTGACTACCTTTACAAGCTTCTTAGGGAGGTGGTCCTCGAGGTAGGGCCAAAGAATGTTATCCAAATTGTCACAGATAACGGTGCTAACTTCAAAAAAGCTGGTGAAATGTTGATGATGAAGAAGAAGAGCAGTAGGATCCACCTTTTTTGGACACATGTGCAGCACATTCGATTGATCTTATGTTGAATGACTCGGGGAAAAGAAAGTCAATCAATATTGTGGTTAAGAGGGCTAAAAGGGTAAGTAATTTTATTTACAACCATGGTTATGTGTTGAAGATGATGAGGAACCACTGTAAGGGTGATCTAGTCAGACCTAGATTGACTAGATTCGCCACCAATTATGTAGCTCTGAAAAGCTTCTAAGAGAAAGTGGTGGGTCTACGGCACATGTTTGCAAGTGAGGAGTGGTTTGATTGGCGTGGATCTAGCCATCCTGATGCAGTACTAGCCCAACAAACCATTGCTGATGATTCCTTTTGAACGCAGCTGAATAGGACACTGGGCATTATAGAGCCTATTGTGTTTGTTTTAAGGATGGTGGATTCGGAGAAGAAGCCCACAATGCCCCACATATATGCTGCCCTCGAGCAAATGAAAGAGTTGGTTAGAGCTACTGCCCCTAGCTCCTTCAAATCCTACGAGAGGATCATCGATAATAGATGGGAGACGCACTTGATGCATCCTTTGCACTTGGCTAGTGAGTCACTTTTAAGACTTTGAGTTTTTGTTGTATACTTTAATTTACATTCTTAATTTGTTATAACTTATAACTTATAATTTATAAACAAGTAAACAACCAAATCACTGACCAAATTTTTTATTTCCACAATGCAAGCTTACTACCTCAACCCAAAGTACCATTACAAGAATGATCTGGGGCTTGATGTAAAGTTGATGAATGCGGTGTAAGACGTGGTGGAGAAGCTTGTGTCAAATCCCGTCATGCAAGGGACAATTAATGGAGAGGTGAGAACTTATTCAATTATTTCTTCAACTTCTTGCATTAGTGCATTAAGTAGATACATAATACAATAATTGAAGAATTGGTGTACAGATCAGGGAGCTAAGGGATGCCTTTGGGAGTTTTGGAAAGCCTTCTGCAATTGCAACTAGGCAAAAAAATGATCCTGGTAAATAGTCCATCACTATAAGTCATTAAGTCTATAACTCTGTAAATGATAACTGATACTTTATATAAATATTAAGATTTACTTGCCTAATGCATTCTTATTTTTGGTTATGCAGCTGACTGGTGGGTGCTATATGGAACTAGTGCGCCAAATCTCAGGGACATAGCAATTAAAGTACTCTCACAGACTTGCTCATCCTCTGGTTGTGAGATGAATTGGAGCACCTTCTCGCTCATCCATGGTAAGGTACGGAACAGATTGGGGAGTAAGAGGCTCGAGGACTTAGTGTATGTGCATTACAACATGAGATTGAGAGTAGGGCACATACAAGATGATATAGATGACGACAATCGTGAACCGATTGAGTTGACTGATATATTCCACGAGCCCCCCGCAAAAGATGAGGAAGATGATGCCATATATCAGTGGGTTAGGGATCAAGGTGGCCCAGTGCTTGATGGGCCAGGAAGGCAGCCATATCCTACCATTCCTATTGCTATGGGACTAGATGTTGTGGCTGAGCACGTGTCTTCTAATGAGGGTCAGGCTTCTGTAGCAACATTAGAAGGACCAACTGTACCATTTGTGGAGCCACCTGGTCGACTTGAAACAACTGAGGTGACAACTTGTAGTGGGGGTTCAGATGATGCCGATGATATCAGAGGGCCAAGTGGCAGTCAGCCATTGAGTTATGGAGGCAGTCAGGGGCTGGGGGTGTTGCTGGTGGAAGTCAGCGTCAACACAGGGAGTCACCTCCACCAGGTCCGAGTCATCCGACACATGTGAGCCACAGTTCCCCTATCTCTCAAACTTATGCTAGGAGTAGGAAGAGTAGATCAAATCAGGGGCAAACGAATGATGATGCGAGCATGCATGATCTTGAATTAAACATGGGAAGCATGAGCCTAGATCATCGTCACAGTGATTCACAACATCAAAGTTTGGACACTTGCCTGTCATCGGGGTACCAATACGGGGATCACAACACTAGGTCAGATTACAGTGGGTATTCTTCTTATGGTGATCATGCTATTCCTCAAGACCCTGCACCTAGAGAGTACACATCTGGGAGTGAAGGTGGGTTGTTAACTGAGTGGTTTAGAAACCCCTACCCACATACTTAACAGCAATATGAACAACAACAACAATAATGGCACTTTCACCCACCCACAATTGACGGTTATCCCAGAGTGCTATTCCTCTAGTATTCTGACATGGAGACATATCAGTTCCATATAAACTGATGTGACATAATACAGTGATGGGTTGACTTGGGAGTCATATGTGGCCACCGTTCAGAATCAATTGATGCAGAATGCTGAGTGATAGTCTTATAAGTTGTAATCTATTAATCTTGTTACTCTTGTCTCTTGTACTCTTATCAGTCTTGTGACTTGTGAGTTGTGAATTGTGATTGTGAACTTATGGATTATGATTTATGACTTACTAAAAGTCTAAAACTTCTTATGGTTGTAAAATTTTGAAGACATTTAACTATTTAAGTTCTTTGATAGTTTGATCACTTGAATACTTGATGTGTAATGTTAATGTATTTGATACTTGATAGTTGATAACTTGAATTACTTGATATCTTTACATTACATGTTGTCTAACCTTGAATTTCACAGAATTTCGGTTTTACACATAGGGTCGACTTAGAAGACATAGTTAGGGTTATTTTCTCACAAATCTAAGGCCACCAATGTGTTCAAAAGGCCTTAAATAAGCTAAATATCAAGTTTCAGCCCAATCGGGGCCCTAAAACCCACCGAGATGAACCACCGAGATTACGCCCATTTTTTGGTAGATCTCGACCGAGATCTCACCATCTTGGTCGAGATCTCGCTTTTTCTTAGTGGCGAGATCTCGCTCAAGAGCAAGATCTCCCACCATGATTACAACTATCATGGTTTTTGTCAGCACAAATAAGCAGAGACAACTATTGAGCCAAGAAGGTATATAAAAAAAAAAGAGTTCCACCAAACATGGTTACTAATTTTGGTCAAAACTTCAGTTTTTTTTCAAAACGACATGTAACCAAGGTGTGCAATATCGCCGAAATTCGGCGGTTCGAAACCAACTCCGAACCTCGATATAGAGATATCACCGATATCTTGGCAATATCTCACCATATTCGCTGATATTTCGACCAACGCCATTTGGATTTTCTGCTTCAGCGGTTCCTCTTTTTCCTGTAGATTAATATTGTGACAGAGATTGTGGATTATTTGTGGATTTCTTCTTGAGACGCTCTCTAACGAAATCGTTCCGAGCTTTGATGCGTGCTGCTGAGGAGCAATATTGACGAAAGAGAGAGAACCACCGACAACGAACAAAGTAGCCCCAGCAGAGAAGCAGCAGATGATCACCGCCAACGACTTGGGAGCAAAGGTGGAGCACTAGATCATCAGATGATGATGAAGCGTAAGAAATTTTCCCCGTAATTGATCCTTTGGCGTAAGCTTTTATTAGAATGACTCTCTGAATTTGATTAGGGCTTTAACATTTGGAAAAGATGTAGAAGTCTCACAGAACTTGATTCGGGCTTTAAATAAGTGATTCGGGTTTTAACTTTTCAGCTTCCTGCCTTCCTTTCGGAACTTCTTAAGTCTATAGAACTATTTTTTTCACATTCTTACCCATTACTTCGCTTACTCCGTCGCCGATCACTTTCTCCACCAGCAAATTTCTGGCACTTCCTTAACCGGTATCACACAGCGACGTCGCCAATATTTCGGCAAAATTTCGCCATATCGTCGGGTTCGCTATGGAGCGAAATTTTCTCTCCTTGCATGTAACCTGCAAGATTTTGGAGAAATACAATGTTTCGGCTGTTACAGTTCAAAGTTTTGGCCAAAATTGGTTGACACCTTGGTTCGACCAGTTTTGGTCCAAACTTGATATAAAAGTACCCTTTTTCAATTGGAACCTGCAAATAACCCACGTTCCGACAGTTTCTAAGGGGTTCCGCCAATGAGAATTCGAGTTTATGTCCCCTTTATTCTTAGTTTCTACCCCTTCTTCCCCTATTTCACCTCATTTCCACAACTCCTTTGCCTTAAACACCTCTTTTGCTCCTCCATTGGGGATCTTTTGAGATTCTTGCAAGGTAAGATTCCAAACTGCTCATTATGTTGTTTTTGTTTTGTTCATGCCTCAAATCATCTTGTATTCTTTCAAATTAAATATGTTTAGTCTATGGTATTGATCTATGATTGTGTGGTGTTAACTTTTTTATTTTTATTTTTATTGCTATTACTTTATTATTTTTTCTGATTTTAAAAATAATTTTCTAAATATGTATTTTGATAGAATACATAATGTATGAGCTTAATATACGTGAGACAGTATCACTTGATCTATGTTGTGATGGTGCTGAATTAAATTTATTGTTGTTAATTCATTATTTTAATAATTAAAAAATCATTAAATTTTTTCTAATATTATTTAAATATTAAAATACTAATTATTTATGTTTTATATTTAAAACTAAGAGAATATTAGTAGAAGCATAAATGTAATTTTTAGCATATTTGTCATGGTTTTTAAGATACTAGGTGTGTATTTCTTGTATCAAGTATACTCTTTGAAAGATGTCAAACATTGTTTAGCAACATGGGAGGCTATTGACAACTGATAAAAAGAAGAGTGTAATTATTGCCCAAAAATAAAAAGAAAAAAAAAAGGATAAGTGGACTAGATTAAAGATTCATTTAGCTAGGGGAGATAGGGATTTCATAGGATGCCCTAAGGTGCCTATAGGGATCAAGTAGACAATGGCACAATACTGGAGAGGTGGAAAGCAAAAGAGGAAAGATAAGAGATTACAAAATTTGAGGATGCTTGCCTAGATGACATCCCGAACTAGGAAAGCCAGGACTTTGATCCAAAGGAGTTAGGAGAGTATGGACTTGATCCTAACTCGAAGGTAGCACAGATGAGGAGAGCAACAATGATGAGCAAGGAGCAACAGAAGATAGATGATATGAGGAAGCAACAGAGGGCCATGGGAGAGAGAGCCAAAAGGAGGCAGCTCTCAACAGCCTAAGAGAAGGAGCCAGAGTGTCAGGTAGAAGACACATATCCGCTCCCCATGAGCCCCAACACGAGGCCTAGCTTTATTTGCTACAGCTATAGTCCTGGCATTCAAACTCTTCATACAGATCAAGCTTTATTTAGGAGGCCAGAGCTAAAGCAAAGGAAGCTGAAGCACAGGTGAGAGAATGTGAAGGAGAAAGTGGGGCTCGCTTTCTCCAAATGGGCCTTCTACTATAGCATTTGAGCAAATGCAGCGTAGGGGCCCCACTACACGGATATGTTTGAGGGGATCAACAAGGCTGGGGGTGGTATACAGTGACCCACTCCACATGGATCTATAATGTGAACCTACCTAAGCATAAGGAAAATTTGAATCAATATATTATAGGATTGAAGCCTATGTGGGCTAATTAAGGGGTTACTAATATATGTGATGGTTGGATTGGTTCCATTAGATAGTCCATTATCAACTTCATGTTAAATTGTGATGGGAGAACAATGTTCCTCAAGTCATTGTATGCATCCAGGGAGAAGAAGGATGCAAAAAACATATATAAGTTGTTGAAAAAAGTGGTGATGGAGGTTAGAGTGGATCATGTGATCCAAATGGTGACAGATAATGGATCTAACTAAAAAAGTCAGGCTGAAGATGATGGAGAGCCCCAAGTATTAAATACATGCATCTAGTACTAATTTTAAATATATACGTGCCTGATGGTTCATTGCTTTTTGCTTTTAGCCTTCTACTAAAAAGCACTTTTGGACATGCTTTTCTGACAAATATAAGCTCTTTTGGACTTTATGGGTTGCTCATTGCATTGACCTTATGCTGAAGGACATGGGTCAATGCAAGAAAGTGAAGAAAGTGGTGGACCAAGCCCGATAAGTCAACACATTTATATATAACCATGGAGTTGCACTCTAGAGAATGAGGGACCGGGGTCAAGGTGAATTGGTGAGGCCAGACATAACTAGATTTGCAACAAATTGGATTGCACTACAGAGCTTTAAGAGCAAGAAGGTGGACCTCAGGTTTATGTTTGCATCGGAGCAGTGATTTTAGTGGGTGGGTTCTTCAATCCCTTCGAGGAGGACAACACAAAATACCATACTAAGTGACTCCTTTTGGGATAGTGAAGTTGCTTGAGCCCATAGTCCATGTTTTGAGGATGATATATCAACAAAGAAGACCAACTTGTCCATGATTGCATGTAAAGTGCTCTTGCAAACATGTTTTGCCACTAGTCTGAGCTGAATTGGAGCACCTTCAACCTTCTCCACTCAAAGAGGCACAACCGATTGGGTGTGAAGCGTCTAGAGGAGCTTGTCTACGTGCATTATGATACGGGACAATGGTAAGAAAATTTGCTGAAATATTGCCAAAACATGGCGATATTTCAAGGTTTCGCAACATGAAACTCTCCATCGAAAATGACATTCCCATACGTCGGAAAAATATCGCCAAAACAGAATCGATATTTGACTCTTGGGGTGAATATCGTTTGGTTTCCAAATTCTCGGTGATTTCTCGCCAAAATGTTGCCTATAAACCCACGTCAAGTCGAACTTTTGCTTAGTTTCGGCAAAAATCCGACTCCCTCTTCTAGAGCTTCTCTCTCGTAGATTGCTTGATTCTTGCTATTTTTTCGTTGACCTTCAACATCTAGGGGGTGGTTCTTGGGTGATTCTTGTTGGCAATCACGTGCATCATGTCAACCAAACGGCGTTTCAATCAGTCCTTGGAGATTTTCACCTTTAAGGTAACCACAGTTCTCCAAACTTCATTTTTACAAAATGCATGCTAGAACACCACTTTAGGTTAGGTTTTAGGCCAAAGTAACAGTCCCAGTGTGTTTATTGGCCTCAAATTAGGCTAGACACTGAAAACTAGCCCAAAATGACCTCAAATACCCCCCCCCCCAAAACTAGGGGCAAAACTTCCACCAAAACATTCTCAAATTTTGGTGACATTTCGCGAAAATTTTAAGGTTTTGGGGGATCCATTGGGTGGTGAAACACTGAAACACAACGAAATTTTGACCATGTACAAGGGTAAGGGAGGATCATATTAGACAAAGGATGTACAAAGAGAATAATATAATCGAGTTGTTTGACATCTTTAAGGTAGAGGATGATGATGAGACCCCATTATTTGAGTGGGCCAGCGATAGAGGAGAGTCATTGTTAGATGAGGAGGGAAGTCGTCCCAGTAAACATGCTACAAAGCAGATGGGGGCTGATGTGGATGACTTCTTGGCCCAAGAGGGGAGAGTGCATACAAAGCCTACCCATTCCTTCGTACTACACCTCGGTGCGCCCACCCATAGTGAGGATAATATTGTGTGGTCAAGCACCGAGGATGATGCAACTCAGGCACCCACCCAGGATGATGATGGATTGATCTGGTAGTGGGGATGATGATTGACTTAATGATAAGGATTATGCTGATCCTAAGGAGGGAGCACCACTAGCAACAACAGTAACACCACCACTAGCACCATTTAAGAGTCAAGGACAAGGAGGGGCACCGAGATTCAAAGACGAGAGTCAATTTAGCCATGCCACACAGGATGCAAATCATGGTGGAGCAGCATCTGTGGTCGTGGTTCGACCTATAGCTGAAAGGGGAAGGGGAAAAAGCTTGGACATGGATATAAGGATGACACCTCACCATATGGGTCTTACCATCTAGTGGACATGGGCAACTTGGATAAATCCAGAGGCTCCATAGCTAGAGGATCCGGATACTAGAGACCCGCAGATTGCTAGTCCTACGACAGTGGTATGGAGAGCATTACATCTACTTCTGGGGCTTACGGTTATGGACCTTATGGGACCCCTCCCGAATAGTGGGGACATAGTTTGACTTATTTTTCAGGCCCTGACGGGATGGTATATGGGTACCATGGTCTACTTATGTGGATCCTAGGTCGGGGATACATAGATTTTTGGAGTTCATCTTATGCGTGCAACCACCACCACTATCAGAGCCATCTTCTCTTCCATATCCTTATAGTACATCCCCACCAACAGGATATCTGTGGCATGTGGATGACGATACATACAGAGCTGCAGTGGTTGACTACATCGACAACCATATAAGGAACATGTCATGGGATGTATATGTCCAGTGGCTGGAGTAGAGAAACATATAGGCACATTACTACTCGACTCACGGGATGGATCCATTGAGGCACTCATCTTGGGATTGATTACAAGGATATTTTGTAACTTTTGTTGACTTGTAGTCTATGTAACCATTCTATTAAAGAATTCATGTATGTTGATGATTATATGCCTCTATAGAATAAAATTCCATTGAAACTTACGAAATTTCTACTGAAATTTCCTATTTTGGGAACCTCGAAACGAAAAACTAGGGGACCGAAAAAATCCCAAGTTTCAATCGAAACCGTTGAAATTTCGTCGAAACTTGTCAAAACCTGGTTCAACCTAGCTAGACCAGTTGGTTCATGAGAAAAAAAAAATTCCCAAATTTCGTAGGAAACAAGGGAAATTTCGTGGAAACCTGGGACTTTTTCCTGCAAGTTTCGTAGCTTTCCCATATTTTCAATTTTTTTGTTTCTTTCATGTTTCCCCAAATACCCCCTCCATCAAGACTTCCCTATCCAAATTGTATATTTCCTTAGACTGGTTATCTTAGGCATGTTGATGACCAAACTTAAGTTACGGTTGTCGATTATCTTGACAACCATAGACATAAATTGTCATGGGATGTCTATGTTCGTTGGTTGGAGGAGAGGATGTTACAGGCATAGTACTACTCAGCTCACATGATGGATCCACCGAGGCACTCCTTTGGGCACTGAGTTGTACTTCCTTTTATTGTCAGTTACTTTGTATTTGATGTTTTGAAGTTATAAATTATATATTGAATGTTATGTACTTAGGTAGTTAAGTTTATAGTGTACTTCTTGGACAACTCTACATTGATGTTATGTACATTAAATGACATATCTACATTGACTTTTCAGCAAAATACAACCAACGTGTTCTTTATATTCTAATTAGCTTAAATGGAGTGTCCCACCCTAAAATATTCCCTAAAACCTGTCAACACTTCATGTCAAAATTTGTACAAAAAAGCCCTAAGTTTCCTCGAAATTTCTCAGTTTCCCATTTTCACCTAGTCGATACTTGAGTATCCCTCAAATTTTTTTCCATGGCCTCTATGCATTATAGTTTGTACTTCTCAGAACCAGACTTAGATATCTTTTCAGTGATTTTTTGAGAGAACTACAGCTTCCATTGAGTTTATTATGCTTAAACTAGGTAGGAGGCAAGAAATTAGATGAAATGGAGGTCATATAAGACCTGAAACCTGGGGTCAAATTTTCATAAAAAAGTACCAGTTTTCAACTGAAATTTTGGTCAAAACCTCCAGACTTTGGTTTTTAGCTAGGTTAAAACCGGCCTCGAAATCACAACCTCAATCCTTGCCACCTACAATTAAAAGAAAGAGGTGTAGCACAAGGCACCCACCACTGCAAGGTTGGGGGAAGATCATGTCAATATGCAGTCTTACCTTACCTACCTTCACTAAAAGGTTGTTTCTAAAACTTTCAGGCAACCTTTACATTGCAGCAAAGGTTGTCCTCTTTACTAGTTGCAAATATGGACAGTATAACAAAAACCCTAGAGGATGACATTATTTCTTTTACTTGACTGGTATGGATAAGCAGATATAGTAAACCTCCTACTATATATATATATATATATATATATATATATATATATATATATATATATATATATATATAAAAAAAAAAAATTTTTTTGGGGGGGGGGGGGGGGGAAGAAAAAGATAAGTTCTTGAAAGCTAAAAACAGAAAATTCTGAAGGGTCATCAGATTGGCAAGTCCTACATCACGCTATTCATATGAATAGATTTGGATGATAAAAAGATGATGTGTTTAAAATACACCTCTTGTAAAGTATCTACAAAGGCACAAAAGAGGGATAATCATACCACAACTATCGAGAGGAGAGGTCATATTTTCCCACAATAAATTACTTTGGAAAGAAGGAAAAGAAGAGGGGAGGGGGTAGTATGCACCTGCAAAGATGTCATTTGTTTTTGCCACATCTCCTCCATGGATTTCATCTTTGCATCATAACCTGACCACCTAACCTCAAATTGCTTTACTTCCTGCCGCAATGCTGCATTTTCAGTTTCCTTTTCTGCCAGAGCTGCCTCCGCCTGCAAAACCCGCCTTTGAAGTTCTACCAAAACAGAAGATTCATTCTGAACTTGCTCATGGTCTTGAACCTGTAAATGTAATAGTTGTCAAGCCATTAAAAACAAACTGCACATGTTAATATCTTCATCAACAGCCATAATTATTTAACACATATTGCGGGGGGGGAGAAAGAATCATACTGAATATCTTCATCAACAACCATAATAATTTAATACAGACACCAGGTGTTGTGGTGACAAAGTGGTCATTTAGAAACCTAACTTAAAGAACAAAGATGAAATATGCATACTTAAATGCAAATAAAATCACTACATAGATGCGGACAATAAGAAACTCAACTCACCTAACCATCATCCCTACCATAGAACAAAATTCCATTGAAACTTGCGAAATTTCCCATTTTGGAAAATGCGAAACGAAACTCATGGGGACCGAAAAAAGTCCTCAGTTTCGATCGAAACTATCGAAATTTCGTCGAAACTTGTCGAAACCTCGAAACCTATCGAAACTTGGTTCAACTCAGTTGGACCAGCTGGTTCATGAGGAAAAAAATTCCCAAATTTCGTAGAAACCTAGGAAATTTTGTGGAAACTTGAGAAATTTCTTGGAAACCTAGGAAATTTTGTGGAAACTTGGGAAACTTTCCTATAAATTTTGTAGTTTTTCCAAATTTTCAATTTTTTTTGTTTATTTCATGTTTCCCCAAAATACCCAAGACAAAAGCCCCTCCATCAAGACTTCCCTATCCAAAGTGCGTATTCCCTCAGGTTGGTTATCTTAAGCATATTGATGACCAGACTCATAAAGTTACAGTTGTCGATTAAGTTGACAACCATAGGCATAAAATGTCATGGGATGTCTATGTTCGTTGGTTGGAGGAGAGGATGTTACAGGCATAGTACTACTCAGCTCACAGGATGAATCCACTCTTAGCACTCCTCTTAACACTAAGTTGTATTTTCCTTTTATTGTCAACTATTTTGAAGTTAGAAATTATATATTGAATATTATGTGCTTAAGTAGTTAAGTTTATAATGTACTTTTTGGACAACTCTACATTGATGTTATGTACATTGAATGACATATCTACATTGATTTTTTAGCAAAATACAACAAATGTATTCTTTATAGTCTAATTAGCTTAAATACAGGATCCCACCCCAAAATACTCTCTAAAACCTGTCGAAACTTGTACGGAAAAGTCCTCGGTTTCCTCGAAATTTCCTAAGTTTCCACCTAAGTTTCCCATTTTCACCCGGTCAAAACTTAAGTTTCCCTCGAATTTTTTACCATGATCCCTACCATATAAGTTGCAGGCTCATAAACACACTATTTCTTTTGGGTGAAATGTGAATAATATATTCATTATCAAAAGAGAGAAAAACAGGGAAACCTCCAAGGGGGCAGAGGGAAAGAAGTCAAGGGTAAGGGTGGGAGGAGACAACAACGGATCTAAGTGAAGGATCAGTTCAAACTGATTACATCAAATTATGGAATCCAAAATCTGATAGAAGGATTGGGAATTGGGTAACGTAAATGCCAAGTTGTATGGCAAGAAATATGACAGGAGTTAAGAGGAATGGGCTGGTTCCCTCTTGAACCAAACCCTTTTGGGCCATAGGGCCAATTGGTTGCATAGCTGGGCTTCTAGAAGAGCCAATTCCCTGTTCATGTGAACAGTGTCAAAGCCCCTTTTTGGCCTTGAAGGAATATTATTTATAGATTTTGTGGGGCTCAAGAGCAGATTATGTGAAAAATCTTTTATGAACACTGAAGATTAAAGATTTTACTTTTTTCCTAAGTTCTAAATGTCACTTTCTATTTCCTAGATTCTAAGCCTTTTAATTTTAGTAATCTATTTTGTTATTGCTGAGAATATTAGCTAACTCAGCAAAATCTAGTGGTTTCTATATTCTATGTAACTTGGAGAGCAAGTATTAGCACTCTGTAAATATGTAATAGGCTATTCTCAGCCCACAGATTTAAGAAAGTGATTATTGAACCTTTGCTTTGTGTAATTTTCTTGTCCCTTGAGTGATAAGAATGGTGAGGACCTTGCTTTGAGAACTAAATACATAGACTTCAGGAACCTATCTGAGAGAGCTGAAATACCTTTATCCCTTTGCTTTCTATTTTTCCTATTTCTTCTATTCTCCTCTTGTTCAAACTCAATTTGATTTCAAGGCCAGCATCAACTGGTGCCACATTGAGGAATTATCTACCTGCTGAAGCCTACAATTCGAACTAGTCCACCTCCATAACTCTGAGTGATCTTAAGTTCCTTAATTTATTTCTTTGTTGGTGGGGGTTATTTGGGACTAAGTCATCCTTGATATTAGCTCTACATTATCCAGAAGCAAAGCCTGATTGAAAGAGGGTAGTTCAAAGTTTCTAACAACCCTAACCATGCTCCAATTTCTATCGATGATCTATTTCAAGCTCTATAAAGGCTGACTGACAGATTTTGCATGAAATCAAAGAAAGTACAAGGCAAACTACTACAGAGAGACTTCCACCTCGTCAACAACTTGATTTACCGGGTCCTTGAAGGGTGCAAATCCAACACAAAGAATAAAAATGACAACTTTAGTGGTGGGTGATAGGATGATAAACATAAAATTAAGATAGAATTGAAGAATTAGAGTGGAAAATCTGATCCCATTCTTTTATATGGCTGGCTGTGCGCCTCTGACAACTATTTCAATTGGTTCCTCTTGACAGAGGACCAAAAAATAAAGCTGGT
Source organism: Hakea prostrata (assembly GCF_041222555.1). Classification (NCBI taxonomy): domain Eukaryota; kingdom Viridiplantae; phylum Streptophyta; class Magnoliopsida; order Proteales; family Proteaceae; genus Hakea; species Hakea prostrata. The sequence continues at coordinate 9,232,232 of NC_142608.1, forward strand.
CCGTGCTAGGTTTACTGAACCAGCAAGGGAGTGGTGGAGAAATTAAGGGTCAAAGTTGTCCCCTACATGAAGAACCAACGGCATGGGAAGAGCTAAAAGACCTTCTTAAGGTGAACTGGTGAAGTTCCTTCCTTCTACCTTCAGTAAGAGGCTACGTGATTGGCTTAATACCAAATTAGACATTGATCACATTAGAAATACAATCTTGACAGATAGGTCATATATCTGCTTTCAGTTTCATGTTTTGATCTCCCAATAACAGTCAGAAATTGCTAGGGTCAGAACAAGGGTTAAAGAGGATTCAGGGAGCTGAAGGAGGAAAAAGAAGAGAGAAGGAAGAGTGAAATGCTAAAAGAGTGGAAAAGAGAAGAAATAGAAACAGAAAGTACAACTTAAGCTGAGAAAGACAAAGCATTAGACTACCCCTAACACATTCTAACAATAAGGGAAGAAAATCAACAAAATTATATATTCAAATCACAAGACTTTCAAAAAATAAACGAAATGGCAACCCATACAGTCCAGGGTTCACTCGAGCACTTAGGTACTAATTTTATGATTACCTTCATTTCTGAAATTTTCCCGTCTGGCTTCTCCTCGGCAATTGTGTTGTTTAGATTTTCTGCTTTTGTATCCTGCATATCATTAAAAACCCGTCTAGCCAGCCAACCACGTATAGCTGCAAGAACAAAAATACTGCAAATGAGAACTATAATCCCCAAGAAAGAGGGAGAGAATAAACAAAATAACACAAATTTTGAGTCTGGGACATCCACAAAATCAACAAATTGAAAGAAAAAATTACTATACCAGATTGCAGACATATAACTGCTTTCTGCTGATCATTACGTATCCTCTGAGCAAATCGTAGTTTCATATGCTTCTGCATGAGAAGGGCAGCCATCTGCTTCTTCATCAGAAGCTGGTATCGCATTCTTGCGTTTTCACCTCTGACAACTGCATGGGATTTTTGTTTAATTTTAAAACAAAAATGAGCAAAACCTTATAATATTACTGTGCTAAGAGTCCAAAAATAGGCAATAAAGATGAAGCATGGAACAAGATCTCGTCAAGATTTCAAATATGACTCGGCTTTTCAAATGCCCAAGACAAGACAGTGGACAAGTCAAGAAAACAGCATCAACTCGAGATCTTGGTATTTACATTAACCGAATGCTTCTACTACTGAATGAGTATCCAGGAAAAGGCAATAAAGATGAAGCATGGAACAGATCTCATGAAGATTTCCTATGCAAGTCGGTTTTTCAGGTGTCCAAGACAAGACAGTCAACAGGTCAAGAAAACAGCATCAATTTGAGACTCAGTATTTTACATTAACTGAATGATTTTACTACTGAATGATGAGTAGAATAGGGCCTATCGGTATGCCATAGCCTATCAACTTAGGGCCTGAAGTTAAACTTGGGCTTTGATATTTCAAAATCTGAAGTTCTGTTGTGTTTAAATGGCCCACAATAGGTGGCATACCAGGTTTCATGACCTGACTAGGTTGAAAACCCACCGAGACATGTCCGTGACTTCAAAGAAAAAAGTGCACCAACTCAAAGAGATCTCCAGTTTTCCTGCCCGACTGAAATCAGGCCTAAACCAAGACCATGCATTTTTCATTTTGTGAAGACGAACACAAAATTTTTAAAACCAAAAACAGATACCCGATCTGTATTCAATAAATTCAGAGCCACCATGCCATACAAGGTGAAGATGACATGGAACCCATGTGATCATAGAACCACCAAATGAATGTTTTCAGATGGAATAATCAAACTAACAAGGTTATGTGTGCATTACATGATTGTATAGTAGTTATTCTTCTCTTGAGATCATGGAAATAAACACGTGCTAGGTGACCACGGAAACATTTCTGGATAGCAACAACGGTTCCCAGTATTCGCTTTCTTTTATCTTCCAGCATGCCAATCTACAAATCACCCAACATAAAAGAAAAATAGAGCCACTTTAGAAGAGAGAACAATTTGAAACAGAAATAAACACAATAATTAAATATAATTGTACACATGTATAAGTCAAACTGTTAAAGAGACTAAAATAATGAGCATTGATACCACTCCTGCACACCTAATGTTGAAAAAAAATTCTCATTCTAGAACTGCTGTTTCCAGAGAAAGAACATGCAATTATAAGATAAGCAACCTCTGATTACACAGTTCAAATCAGGACAAAACATTGAAGCACACACTCACAGAGCATGGGAGCAAAGCATTGCTTTCTTTACTTTTTTGGTTCTTCTCAAAAATCTCTCTCCTGATCCATTATTTTCATAATCATTTTTCCTAAGAGACAGGATAAATGATTGCAATTGGGTTTCACTGGTGATATAGATATAAGTCACACACTATTGAATTTCCTTGTAGTCCTGAATCTTCATCCTTCCTCAAATATTTCCTTCTTCTTAGAGATCAGACTTTAAGCTTACTTCAACTATAAAGATCATGGTTACGCCTACAACTCAGACATAGCATTTGCACTTTATTGAGGCGTAATAAAGTTGGGCATCATGGTAGAAGCATCAAGTAAGCTTGTTGCAAGGAAATTGATATTTTATCCTCAAGAAAGGCAAAATATCATTGAAGTTACCTCAGTGTCGGTGTTTACAACATAATGAAGAAACAGCAAACAGATTTCCAGAAAAGATTTACAGCTTCTAACTATTATATGAGGAACAAGGTAGAAAAATATTTGAACTATCTTGTCAGGAATGTGAAATAGAAAAGCACACCTGCCCTGTTCTGAAGAATAGTTTTGTATAACCAACTTGATACATTTCTGGAGGGACATTAAATTGCTGAAGAATTGCAACTGATATACTTAATGGATCCTGCACTACATCATTCTCGGAAAGAAGAAACCCGAATCTGAAAAGATACGAGCATATGCATGAAGATAGCACTTAATAATTACTTATGTAGAATGAGAAAGAAAATTACACTACAGATTTGATCACTACCTTTTGGCAAACTTTTGATGTGTCATTCGTGTTGGGTAACCAGATCTTGATATCCTAACAACCTCCAGGACTCCACAGCATCTTAGCTGCTGTAAGACAAGATCTTGTTCGAACAAACCAGAAAGTTGCTTGCTGTTTGGTTTTATGCAACGAATGAAGTGAGGGGTGGTGTCCTCTAAGCGCTGCATCAGTTTGAACAGTTCACCCTGCAAGCATTAAGACAATATTTAGGGTTTTCATGATTTAATATATCTATGACAACCATCTTCAAAATTTGTCAAAAGTGTAGACGCAAGATCGAAAACTAAAACAAACCCATCAGCCATCTAAAGTAGGATGCCTGCATGAGATTCCTGGCCATGATAACTGGTTGACTTAGCAGGCACCCAATAAAGAATCCCAGAAAACGACAAGTGTCTACTTAATATGCAAGACGCTACATACAAATAGGGCATGTGTTTTTTTTATTATTCCTCTACAGACTCTACGCATCATAAGTTGTATTGCACAACACTTTCCGCTAACCTATGCACAGCACCTCTCACTTTCTTTCCAACAGAAACATTACACAATAACAATCACTAGAGATTGAAAGAAAGCTGTCCAACCTAAATCAGGTTCATAAGGAGAATAGAAATCGAAAGACCAATCAAATTGTTGCCTAGACGTAAAGTTCACACTTATCCCATCTCGTCTTCACCAATGGTCCAATGATTTTGATGAAGGGTGAGGCGGCGTCAATTGAGGCTAGCTTGAAAGCTCTAGAAGAGTTTGCACACATTCTGGTTCGCACCTCAACACGGCTAAGTCCTCTAATATTTTAGGAGGCCTTACCCAAGTTAGCAGACTGCAAGTTTTGGAATCAACAGGATTCAGCGAAACTAAGTCTACCATTAGGTACCTAGGTGGCTAGGTGTTCCTCTTATTTCAGGTTCCTTGTCTCTGGCTATGACCAATAATAGAGAAGGTGCATCAAAGACTTGAAGGATGGAAGACACGGTTTTCTCTTATTTGCAGGTCAATTTCAGCTGTTACCTTTGGTTCTGCAAGGAAGCAGTATCTATTGGCCTGGATTTCTGGTCTACCAAGTAATGCATTAGCCTCCTGGGTACTTTAAAATCTATCTTTGGACAAACCCTGGAAAGGAAACTACACATGATATCTTGGGAAGCAATCTGCAAGCCGAAGAAGGGAGGAGACTCGATGCATCAAAGACATGAATGTTGTAGGGGTAATGAAATAGATCTGGTTGATCGCCTCAAAGAAAAACAGCATATGGATGCACCAGGTGTATGACAGGTATCTGCTGCATGACTCAACAGGTGTATGACAGGTATCTGCTGCATAACTCTATTTGGTATGCAAAGGTCGCCTCAAATTGCTCCTGGGTCTAGCGGAAGATACTTCAAGTATAGACAAAGTTGAACCACTTATTCAGCACTTGATACTTGATTGGGGATGGAAAAAGCACAAGAATGTGACTGGATAGGTGCATAACGAGGGGATGTTAGTAAGCAAGTATGGGAACAGACTAGACACAGAATTGGAACTCAACGATGGCAATGGTGGCAGACTATATGAGCAGGGTGAGTGGATCTCTTACAGGGCAATCAGTAATATTAGGGGTGAGCTGACAAATGCAGTGTGGCTGTATCATTGTCAATTGGATCTGGTTATTTGGAACGAGAATGTAGATGGGAAATTCTCTACAAAATCGGCATGGGATACCATACGGAGAGTGTCAACTGAGGTTAGTCAGTGGTCAGCTGTGTGACTCAGTGGAAACATTCCTAAACATTCATTTACTGCTTGGAGATGTTTAAGGAATGCCCTACCAAAAAGAGTAGAGTTGAGGAAAAGAGCAATACCAGTGGAATATAACTACACTTTTTGTTGGGAGAGTAGATAATTTTGAACATTTCTTCTCCTACTGCATGTTTGGTCCACAGTTTGGAAGAGCATGTTTGTTAAACTAACCAAAGATGGAAAACCTCCACATGGTGTTTAGCAGCTGCCGATTGGGTTTGAGAATTGACAAAGAAAGGTGAAAATGTTGGTCTTATTGGCAAGCTGGCTTTTGTTCTACTATATATCATTAGTGGCAAGAGGAATTTCAGAATTTTCAAAGATCAAAACCAAGAGGAGCACTAGCTAATGATGTTGAAGCTAGATGCGAGGGAATACATTCTCTAGGAGAACAAGATGAACCTAATCTATTCCTAGCTGAAAAATGGAGGGTAACAGTGAAATGGCGACACAATCCTTTAAGACCTGTTCTTGGTTTAGACCCAATCATGATTGTCAAGGTGACAAGGCGACCAAAGCAGTTGGGGTAGCGCTTGAATGCCTAGGCGGCAATATGGCAACCCAAGCGGTTGGGTCACATATTTTTTACTACAACTATTTTATGTGGCACAAATAGTATACAAAAACTGATATAGTTTACTATAAGCTAAACAAACATTAAATAATCATAACAATGAAAGATTATCATAAAAAAAAACAGAAGTTCATCTCATCATAATACAAATATACAATAGCAATTAGCAACATAATTTAATGGCATTATAACATATGATTTCCAAATCCAAAATAGATAACTATTGTATTCGTATATGGTTTTATAAAATCATGCAACTGATTTATTTATTTTTTCCTCTGAAAAAAGAATAATTAGCCTAATAAATGATTCAAGAACATTGAAAATCCTTTATATTACATTACAAAAATTAAAAAGCTCATCTTATACATTAAGGGGAAATATTTTTTGTTGTATGGAAAAAAAATGCATAAAGTGATCTACAACATATACAATTGTTGGCCTGTTGCTCAACTTAAACATCCAACTTTTTTTTCACTTGACTTCTTTTAAGTAACAAATAATTCTAGAACCGAATTGGAATTTAATTTGTCCGCTTTTTATTTACTGAACTAATAAATTAATTGATCACATTATTCCGAATAATTCTCTGTCTAATGATTCATGAATTAAAAATGAATAATTATTATATTCATATATGATTTTGTAGAATAGAATTTGATGCATTAAAAAAATCCAAAAAAAAAAAATGTAGGAACTAAATGTAAAAAAAAATTGACCCCTTTAGTGCCTAGGTGGCAATATGGCAAACAAGGCAACAAAGCAGCAACACTAGGGCAAAAAAGCGATTGAAATCTTGCGTGTCAAAAAGCGGCTTAGCGACTAGCAGTAAAAAAATAGGCATAGGCGGGCCCAGTACAGATATGATTGCATTGTATTGTGTTGGAGGATTGGAGAACGTGATTGCATCATATGGTGGGAATAATTAGAGAGAAGAATGGCAACCCACACATGGCTTCTACAAGGAAAGGAAAAACTTGTCGGTGTTGGGAATGGAAATGAAAGCAACCTACAAAGGAGTTTTGCATTGTGTAGAGAAAGGATTTATGGAGGTATCTATTTAATCAGATTCTAAGCTGGTAGTATTACGGGGAAGTTGCCAAGGTCCATAGAAGATACAAGGAATAAAAGGAAAAATAATGCACCTTTCAACCTTGTTGAGACATAAAGAAATCCTGCACACGACACACGTGGAGAAAGCAAAATCAGCAGCTGATGTTATGACTAGAGTACAAGTGTTGGATTAGTAATTGAAACCCATTTGAGACAAGAAACCACCATTAATGGAGAATTAATTTGGTTTTATGCCAAGAAGATCCACAATGGAAGCTATATACCTCATCAGGAGACTTATGGAAAGATACAAAGAGTGTAAGAGAGATCTTCATATGGTCTTTATTGAACTAGAAAAAGCTTATGATAAAGTCCCTAGAACGTTAATTTGGCAAGTACTAGAGAAAAGAAATGTTGCAAGTCAATATGTGGGCATAACTAAAGATATATATGATGATTTAGTGACAAGTGTAAGAATAGTACAAGGACAAGGTAGTGAGTTCGCAATTATAGTTGGGCTACATCAACAATTAGCTTTAAACCCATATTCATTTGCATTTATAATGGATGATTTAATCAAAGATACTCAAAGATGAGGTTCCTTGGTGTATGCTTTTTGTTGAAGATACCATTTTGGTAAATGCAACACAAATAGGGATTAATATCAAGTTAGAATCATAGAAAGCAACTTTGAAATCAAAAGGCTTTAAACTAAGTACGACAAAGATGGAACATTTAGTGTACATCTTTGGTCGTGATCGGATGGATGATGAGGTGGTGACACTTGATGAGAAAGAGATTCTAGAAGGCCATTATTTTAGGTACTTTGGCTTATCATAAATAAAAAGGTGATAGAGAGGATTGTGTCAAAGAATTAAAATACGGTGGATGAAGTGAAGAGGTGCACCAAGGTCTTGTGTGATTGACGTATTCCTTTAAAGTTCATAGGAAAATTCTATAGGACAATCATATGACCAGCTATAATGAATGGTGCAGAGTGTTGGGTTGTTAACAAGCATCATATAGATAAGCTCAATGTAGCATAAATGAGGATGTTAAGATGGATGAATGACAAAACGAGGAAGGATAAGGTAAGGAATAACCATATTGGAGCTAACTATGAGTAGCTCCAGTAAATGATAAGTTAAGAGAAAGTTGATTCAGGTGGCACAACCATGTTCAATGGAGGCCTTTAAATGCCTCAATGTGGGGAAGCAATTTAATTCAAATTTGATGAATTACAAGAATTAGGGGCAAACATAAAATAACCTTAAGAGAAGTGGTGAGAAAGGATAAACCTTCCAATCAGCTATATTTGAGGCCATACTATATACAAGGCCTATGCTATGCATATCCTTTCTCACCACTTCTTGTTGTTTAGTTGGGGAAAAGGCTTTTTGTTGTTTTTGTTGTTGTTGTTGTTGTACAAGTACTGGATTCAAATTTGATATGGAATCCTATGGAGTTTCCTTTGGAACTAAGGGACATAATTAGAAAGGATCATAAATTCCAGATTTATTATAGGTTTAATGGGGATTCAGGTTTCCAAGGAAGTAATGGTTAGGAGGTATTTCCTTCTTAATTAGTTTTCCGCTTCCTCAGCAGGGACGGTTCTTAGGAACATGGTACCAAATTTCATGAAATTTCAATCATCTTAATCCTACCAAGACGAAACATGGTCCAAAACGAGATTGAGTCCATTGATTGAATTTCGATGAAATTCTAATAAAACTTCAGAAATTTACTGAAATTTCAAGAACTTCAAGGGGATAACTCCAAATTGTAATTGAGATTTCACTACTTCTCAATATTTGATCTTGCATTTTCTTGTATATCCATATTTATATTTGTGAAAATACATTATCTAATTTTGTCTACATATATATATATATAATATATATATATATATATATATAACCCAAAAATCCCCCAAAACCCATTGAAACATCATACAATGGTTTAATTTCAGTATCTCGGTGTCTCGCCCTGGTCAAGACTCCAAGGCAATACAAAATATATATATATATATATATATATATATATATATATATATATATATATATATATATATATATATATATATATATATATATATATATATATATATATATATATATATTTTATTTTTATTTTTTTTAATAAGACTATTTTATGTGGCACAAATAGCATACTAAAACTTGTATAATTCTACCTATAAGCTAAACAAATATTGAAGTCATTAAATGCAAGATTATCATAAAATAAAAAGACGAACATAAGTTCATCTCATCATAGCAACATAGCATAATAACATACGATAATGATTTATACAAATATGAAATGAAAGTACTAACTGTACTTAACCTTTGTGATGTCAAGCTAGTAATGATTTTGATGGTACACGAAATGGAGTTTCCTTTTTTTCTTTTATTTTATTTTTTTTTTTTTTTTTGGGGGGGGGGGGGGGGGGGTGTTCTTCTAATCTGATTTCAAATAAGTCCCAATGGATTTGTTAACAGCCGTTCAACCATTAACAGCTTAATTAGTATCAGATCATGCAAAGATTAGCAAATCCATTACCAATACGCATCATCTGGACTGTCATACAAGTTAAATATGCCTTCAGAAAGTGCTTTGAATCATCATAGGAACCACATAAGTTTCCAATACGAGTTTATTTACTACATCAATGAATGATTATCCAGACACCACCCATATGTAACTTTACTGAAATCCAAATTGACAGTAATGTTGACTTCAGTTCCTAAAATGAATGGCTTTTCTAAACTAAAAGTACTAATTATTTTTCATCCAGCATGCTGATATTAAGTATAAATGGTTCTCAAAATCAAATATTTTGCAGTTGCATATATTTTTCCAAATGAAGAAGGTATAGGAGAAAAATCATTACCTTAAACTTTGTCCCAACACTTTGCTTTTGGGAATCAGAAGCAAGTAACCGCCTTGTAGGAGTCATTGCCTTCTGAGATCGATTGAGGGATTTCGAAGCAAACAACTGAGGAAGTTTACCACTACATGATGAAAGAAGTTCAATGGAATCAGAGTGTAAGGGATCTCTATTCTTCTCCAAGAATCCGCTTGTATCATATAAAACCTGATAAAATATCCAAGGTCAGAAGATAAAAGGGCAAGCTTATAACTGCACCAGTAGGCTGGTTTAAAAGGTTCTAAAACTCATATGATGCCTCAGATTGCAAGTATGAAGATTGGAAAGTCATGGATGCCACATACGAACTTGCACTATGAAGACCTCCCCCCATCCCCAATTTGTAAAGCCAATGACATCTTTTCAGTCCAGCGTTATCATGTGAATTAAGCTTTCGATTTAAGTTTTTCCTTGACTCAGTTTTCAGTGAATAGTTATTGATATGAGAGGGTATCATCAGCATGAAGTCTCAGGGTGTGCAAGTCACACTACGAGTCAGTGTAAACCAAAAGAAAACGGAAACCAAAATAGGTGAATTGAATTATGTAATGGCTAAAGTAACAAATTAAAGTTAGAAATTTGAAAAGGGAGTAATTGATTATGCAATTATCCATGCAGCTACAGAATATTTTTCTCGACAGATTCAAACTATGAAATTTGAAGCACTTACCAAATTGTGGCCATGTTTTTAAACTTACAATAAAAAGGCTTCCTTTTATCAAATAAAATTTCATCACCTTGTTTTCCTAGAGTTGTTCAGACTGTTTGATGGTTTTTCTTGGATATGGAGTACGAACATCCTTTTCTAAATGTCATTATATATTCAAGTAGCACACAAATATCAAGGAAGTTGCAAGTACCAAACAATCAAGTAACTAAAACTCTTTTTGCTTAAAGGCAACTTGCGAAGTTGTCTTGTACACAAGGTCTCAAAATTTCATATCTGGTAGGTTTTTTCAATGATTATTGAAACCAAAATGCAGCTTAAAATCTGCAAAATGAGCTCAAATTGGTTCTATTTTGTAGGTCAAGTCACAAATGGCTGCTTCAGTGGCCAGAGGATGGAATTCTGTTACCTGTTTACACATTTTTGAATTATTAGATTTTTTTGCTGAAAGGGAGCGCATTTGGGGCACAATGCAGTAATTTGGCTTCAGACCATATGTTGCTCATGTATGTTGTAGCCTGCAGCATAATTTCTCTTGTATGGTGTACTACTCAACACATCATTTAGTCTTACAAAACACAGCAACATTCACCCAAAAAAAAGGGAATGCATTTCAGTGTTGACCAATTAAAGCATGAGCATGGTCACTTCTATAGCTTGAAATTTTGGCTGAAACCTTGTACTGCTATCAAGTCTCTAGTGGTTTTCTTTTGACTGAGGTTGATCAATATTTCAGTATTTCCACCAAAATTTGAAACTACAATTGTACAGATTCTCTGAAGTGACTGGCAGAGACTTTTTTCTTAAAAAAATTTTGAGACAATGTCTCCATTCTCCAGAATATATTTGCCCCAAATTTGCATCTCAAAAGCAATTCTTTGATTTCACTTCCTAATCCCAAGAAGCACAGATATGTAGAATCATTTGCAAATTATATTGTTATGCCGCAAGAATCATTTCCAGAATCAACAAAGTGCTTCAAATATAATCAGGATAGAAATCAGAACTGATGCCAAACTCATCCCAAATCAGTAGGTTGACTTTGTCAGTCTAATTTCTACTTATCGAGTCCCTGCCCTATTCAAAAGGCCCAACTGGACAACTTCTAAGCCGCTAGCACAAATTATAACTGACCTCCCCAGCATAATGCCGAATACTGAAAGCCCCGCCTCTTTGCCCTTTAAAACAAGGTTTACGACCTAAATGCTGCTTAAGCTTATTAGCGAAGGTCAGATCAGTAGCTTTGGGAAAAGTTGATTCCTCGTCCAATAAAGAGAGCAAGCCCAATGGTTTCTGCACAAAATATTTTGGTCAAGATATTAGTATTAAAAACTATCAAACCACTGAATAAACACAAATCAGCATCAATGACTGAACAGAAACAGGTGCTTTCAAAAGCAAGCAAATTATCATGGGTACCCAAAAGAAATTGATAATCCTTTGACTGTGAAAATTTAGGATTTCCAAATATACTTTCACTTCTTCAGTGGAAAGCATTTAAGACATGACATAATATCATCAATAAATATTGTGCAGTTTCTAAAACAATACCTGATTCGATTTTGTTTGGCTATTAACCAAAACTAACTTCAAAGTTTTAAAAGCTTAAATGGATGGTTGTTTAGTAGCTTCAAAGTAATGAAGTAAACTCTCTTTTTGTGGAAATTGATGTTAAGATCAAATATATTGTAGTAGTTGCCTCACCTGGGTAAGGCAGAATTGTCACCTTATTAATCGCATGAACAGGAAATGCATTCACAGAATCTTCTCTATCACTGGGTCAACAAGCTTCAGCCTAGCATCTGAACTAGTCAACTCAACCCGTCCCTTTTAAAACTATTAAACCATGGGTAGCTTAGATACTCTACCTGAATCCCATGGGGATCAGGATACTGTCTTGCTGATTATGCTGTCTCTTTATGTTCCCAGTTTTGTCAGAATGGTAGGCATCTTCTTGTTTTCCTTAGTTAGAGTTAGCTATGATATGTACATTCCCATGCTTAATTTCCTCATGGAAACACCTTCTTATAAGCAGCAATTCACAAAGGGAAGTCTGTGTCAATATGTCAGTAAAGCGGTTATTGCTCCACTTAGAACCACAATCCATGCCCCCAGACATTAAGGAAATAAAGTTGCACCTTCTTTACAAGGTCGGCCTATTGGATGACTAGGTCTGCTAATCTGCTAACATGTGGTATCAGAGCAGGTGGTCACAAGGTCAGGTACTAACATGATCACTAGAGTAGTTATCACGAGACTTACAACCACAAACTACACTTAAGACATTAGAAAATGAACTAGTGCCTTTTCTAAAAGGCCTGCCTTATGCAAGACTGATTCCATTTGATCTGCTAGTAGTATGGCCATTATTACTTGATAGAGCCTCAATTAAATGACGACCAATTCTTCCCAGATGTTCAATGAATCAACCAAAAACCAGATTTTCAAACTAGGCTGTAGAGTGGTATTTTGGATGTTCCCAACAGTTGAATTATTTTAAGGGATTGGAACACATGTCCTCAAAAGATATGGTGTGAAAATTGACTGAATCTTGTTGCTGGTTTGAGAGTCCTAAATTTGAAAGAGTTTGAATCCAAGTAGGGCTTCCATAAGAGAACTTGAATGGAGCTCTAATTTGAGGGTAATGTAGATCTAATATGGGGGAAAGGTTCCTCCAAGTTTGAGTCAATTTCGATGCTCAGATTGGCACAGAACTGACTTGGAAATTTTGGTGTCTAAGGAACACAGAAATTCCAGAAAACACAAAAATTAGAAAAAGGTGAGATGGAAGGGGGATGAAATATGCCGGTGCGACCTGCATGGATGTAGGAGCCTTGTTTAATGCTGTGGGGACATGGTGGACTGATCTGAACGCAGGCTGAATCCACAGCTATAGAGGAATCTCAGCTTGACATCACTAGAGACCGTTTCACTCAAGCACCTGGAGATACCCTGCCACTGCTGGAGCATGTTCTTCTTTGAAAAACCCACACACAGGCTGCAATAGCTGATTTTATTAATAATCTGAAATGTGAACTATTTACATGCATAGGGGCTTATTTACAGCTACAGAGAAATCTCAGCTTGACATCACTAGAGACTGTTTCACTCAAGCACCTCGAGATACCCTGCCACTGCTGGAGCATGTTCTTCTCTGAACAACCAACACGCAGGCTGCAATAGCTGATTTTATTAATAATCTGAACTGTGAACTATTTACGTGCATGGGGGCTTTTTTTATCCATACAATTGCATTCCTAGTTGTACTCTAATAGAAAACTGATCCCAGTTCAACTTTATGGAGTATATTGATAAGGACAAGTATTTCAGAAATGACCATTTCTTGGATGCTAAGGACCCTCCCTCAGCATCTTGGACACTGGAGGTCCATTATTTATGCCAGAAGACCTTCTGAAGAAAGGCCTGCTTAAGCAAGTTCCTTAATATTGATCCACGGTGTCACAATTGGATGCTGGGTAAGAGGGTCCTTCAAGATCCTTTTCCCATACAGCAACATCCTCCAAGAAAAGTGGCTGATCTTATTAACCACGATTCGAATTCCTAGAAGAAAAACCCTATTAAGGAATGGTGGTCAACAGACTACACTCAACCGATCATAAATATCTCTCTTCCATTACAACCAAGAAAAGGAATGGTGGCCACCAGACTACACTCAGCTGATCATAAATATCTCTCTTCCATAGTTCCATTACAACCAAGAAAGGATAAGTTTATTTGGTCCCCCCATAGCCTGTGGTTCCTTCACTGTTGCTTTGGCTTACAGACTTTCCCTTGAAGAATGTAATACTGAAGATGACTCCCTCTGGCTTCACTTGTGGCATCTACCCCTGGCTCCTAAAGTTTGTTCTCTCTAGAAGGTTGTTACTAAAACACTTCCAACAAATGAAGTTCCAGCTACATATGGGGTGAGAAGTCCCAGATACATTTGTAATCTGTTAGTCAAGTAGATCCACTTCATATTTTCTTGGAATGTCAAGTTAGTAGGGAAGTCTGGAGCTTAAGGCACCATTTGTTTGCAAAGGTGGGGTGGGAAAAATAAACATGTGGCACCCATATGTAATGGGGAGGGGGAACAGCAAAGGAACGGAAAAGATTTTGTGGAAAAGTTTTTAATGTGGGTCCCACTTTGTTGTTTTCCACACTTCTTCACCAAATCCCACATATTTTGTGGGATTTTGAAAAATGATGGGTGGGAAAGTTAGCATGCCACCATACCAGACAAGCTTCCTTAAATTAAGAGAGCTTGTCTGCCAACTTTCCCTCCCCAGTGAACCAAATAAGCCACATTTTGGTATTCAATGGAAAATTTTGCTTTTTCAAACTTTTTCCCACCACACTACAGATCCAGCAAACAAACAGTGCCTAATGGATCCAGCCCTGTGGATATCAACAGTCACTTCATGATCAACTTAGGTCTACAATTTCCAGTGTACAAAAAAAAAACAAACTGACTTATGGTATTCTGTTAGGATTGCACACCCTTAGGGCTACTTGGTGAACTTTAGAAAGTGTGTTCATGGTTCTCCTTCAAAAGCTGCTTGGCAGATTCAGCAATTCACGGTACAACTAACCCAAGGATATTTCAACAAGAAAGATGAAGATTCAAATAGTTCTTTTAGGAAACAGATAAGATGGGAAGCCCCAGAGTAAGAAGGATAAAGATCAACGTAGATGGCTCTTGCATGGATGGTCCAACGTTGGTGGCCTTCAAGGAATAGGTAGAGACCAGATGGGAAGAATTGTTTCCTGTTTTGCTGAAGGTTTTGGCCCACAAACAGCAATGGTAGCTGAAGCACTTGTAATGAGGAGAACTTTAATCTATGCCAGAGAGATAAATCTCCAACACATTATTAAGGGGACAACTTAAACATCATTGACCTTCTAAGGAATGAGGAACAAAGTCCAGCTTCGAGAATCAGCCGCATTATTCAAGACTCCATCGAATCATCATCATGCTACCAATCAAGTACATTTCAGCAATGCCTTAGGGAAGCAAATAATGTTGCAGGTTTATTGGCTTCTTATGTTGTGAAAGATCAAAATGTAATGTTCTGTTGTGATACTCCTGTCCCCCCCCCCCCCCCTTTATTTGCTGGCCCATCCAGATAATCCAGGTTGAACTTCCCTCGAGGTTTAGAATTTAAATAAATTTGTTTCTTGAAAAAAAAGTACTAGCCTAGTAAGGACCATTTAATTAAAGTGTATCAGGTCCCTTGTAAGGACTAATTAATTAATGCGTATCAGTTACCTAATAAGGTCTATCTAAATCGGTCCATGATAAAGTCTATCTAATTAATGTGTATCAGGTCCCTAATAAGGTCTATCTAATTAATGTGTATCACTCTAAATAGACCAACCTAATTTAAACAAATAAACAACCTATTTCCGTACAAGGCCTAGACACTAGACTTATGGGCCCATAGAATAGGCCCAGCACCACATAAACATATAAAACAAAGACCCAACTACCATATCTATCAACCCTAGGTTAAATTCAAAGGAAAACAGGCCATACTAGTCTTCTACAGCAGACTCTTGCTCATTCTCTCTTCAATTCAACTCAGTTCTTGTGATGACCGGTGTATAGATGATATTTTAACAAAAATGTCAATATTGAGCCTTCAAATCAGGTAACAAAGTCCAACATTTAAAATGTTAACTGAAGGATACAAAAATCAGGTTCAGAAAAAAGGCAGGGAAAACCTTCTCAAAGAGATCTAGACAATCCTGGTTGTCCTCAAAATCAACTTTTGTCCAATCAATACCATCTTCTTCATACTCCTGCAATAGATACAGAAGATGCGTCATCACTATTACATCAAGGTCAAACCAGCTCATGAAATTGATGCAAGAAATTCATGACAAGACAACCACCCCCCCCCCCCCAAAAAAAAAAAAAACCCAACAAAAGAAAAAGGACTTTCCGAAGCTGAGCCATAACAACAACAGAGGACCTTATGATTTCATATTTCACATGAGACAGCTGTACATGTTCGAATAAGATGTACATATAAAAAGTAAGAGTACAATGAGAGATTATTAAAAAAACAATCTGACATCTACCTACACAAAAAAGGATAACATGATTAAAACTGAACGCTAACAAGAACTCTTGTAAATAAAACGATAAAGGCTAACAAGAACCCTTGTAAGTAAAACGACACAGTAGCTCTCACATGAAGCATCAAACAAGTCTACCAATGGCCCTTTTTTGCTCAATTGGGAATGAAAGTGGGCCAGATGGCTTCATAGTACAGCATGTTGAGGCTTCAGCAGAAATTTGAACTTGGTTGAGCTAATTATTTGGTTATTGTAATTGATTTTTGAAGCCCAATAGGATTTACTCAAGTCATACTTCTCATGAGCTAAAAAAATGTGTTATATTCTTAAAATCTGCATAATGAGTTTAATCTACCCTTCAATCTTCCATGACAATTAGAGAAAGCAGTGTCTGATATTTTAAATGCACATAAACACTAAGAGCTACCATCCAACTAAAAACAAAAATCACAAGGAAATTGAGAAACCAAAAGAACAGTAGTAAATTTCACTTCCACACAATTCTTCCCAATGATTCTTCCTTAGTGGTGAATCCCTTACACAAAGCAAACTTTTCAGATCCATATGTTTTTATCTCAAAATCTCTCCAAGTTTAGAGAGCAGATCCGTCATTAGGGAAAAAGAACAGAAGAATTGCGAGGCATGAGACACCATACATATGTTCTAATGTCTAGGCACATATCTGAATAAGATTCTTCAAAAGTTGCATCGAATTCAAACTACACAATTGACATTATCAATGCCCTGCAAACTTGATGAATCAGTTAACATCAGATGCTTAATTACTTAATACTTACCTCCTGTTCTAGTTTTAAGAGATGACGATTGAAATGTTGCTGTAACCTCTCATTTGCATAGTTTATGCAAAACTGTTCAAAGCTGTTCTTCTGGAAAATTCGCACAGAATCATCAATAGAACTATATCTCAAGTATCAAATAACAAATTTATGCATCAATAGAAAGTACCTGAAAACACTCAAATCCATAGATATCCAAGATACTAATGGATCTCCCTGTGCAATGTTTCCCTACTTCAAGTGACTTGTTGATTTGTTCAACAAGCCAGTCAAACAAGCTAGAATACATGGACTTCGCCAATGCATCCCTTGTATCAAGGGCCTGGATTAAAAAATTATAGTCAATAAGGAGATTCTGCATCCATACACAGATCCCTTGTAGTTGTGGGAAGGGGGGGTTGTATGTGTGAGTGTGTGTGTGTGAGAGAGAGAGAGAGAGAGAGATAAACATTAAATGGACCTGTCGTAGTGTTAGCTTTTGTACAATTTTCTCATTGCCAGCTTGAATTTTACGTGTAGATAAAGCTGAAATTAGCTCATGATCTTTGCATCCCATCAACTTGGCAGCAGCTGACACAGCTGTCACAATAGTTAAGAAAAGTACTAATTAAGTGCAGCCATGAAAGATGAATTGTCTTACTTTCCATTTGTTCTCAATATTACATACACTATTAAACTGACAAACATATCTTTGGCAAGATATGGTCATTGATTAGCAGTCTGACAACATCAACAAGAAATCATTACATATCTCTGTCATCCAATTGTACTTTTATTACAATTAGGACTGTCCTTTCAATTCTTAAACGTCCCAAGAGACGGAAGGTATCCTTCATTGAAGATTCTGGCTAGTCAAGTTTCTGGCATTGCTTCTCGTTTTTAAAAATTTTAAACTATAAGAAATTACATGTAGATTTTAGAGATCATGAAAAGGATGGAAGATGATAACACGATAAGGAATTAGAAATACTGAAACCAAGAGAGATACAGAGAGAGGAAGAGCAGGAGACCACTTCAAAGAAAACATAGAAGGATGAAATTGTCATAGTAAATGATTCACAATCAAGAAAAATCAGTAACCCTAAAAAACATGCAAAAAAAAAATGTAAAATGCTGAAATCCTCTTTTAGTAGTCAGAGCACCCATACAGACAGAATCAGCCATTACACAATATTCATTATGTAAATCTTGTATGTTGCACTAGCTTTTAGGCACTAACAATGGAATGCTGGGATAAGACTTGGAGACGCATTATGCCGATACAATTAAAATAAAATGCACGCCATGACAAAGTACTTTGTCATATTGATGCATAAAGAAAATTTACGAGAAAAGAAGAGGAAAAATAAGAAATGGATAAGACTCAATCTTATGAACCAAATAACAAAAACCTAGGTAGTAGGCCAATAAAAGAAAAAAAGTAAAGCAAACTTTCATAACCCCCCCCTTTTTTTTTTTTTTTTTTTTCTTTTTCCCCTACCCCCCCCCTTTTTTCCCCCCCTTTTTTTTTTTTTTTTGCCCTTTTTTGTCTTTAGATCTAATAAGATTTGTATAGGAGTTAGTTAGAGTTTGTATTCATATAAATTCTATTCCTTGTAATATTCTACTTTCCACTTAATTATAAATAAAGGGCTTGAGATCATGGATCAATAAGCCATTCTACTACAATCGTTTCTTTCAACATGGCATCGAGCCTAAGTTCTTAGTATGTTCTTCTATTTTTTCTCGTGTCTTCAAACCTATAAACCCACACAATTTTTTTCTCCAAAACCCTTCGCAGTTTTTTCTTGGTCTTCAACAACCTAATTCTGCAACCATCGTTTGGCGATTTTTCCTTTTCAAACCCATCGCCCGCCCGCTGCCTATTTTTCAGTTCCACCTAGACCGGGAGGGAAGAAGAGAAGAACCACAACCTGCTGCTGCTTCTTGCGATTGAACATCCCCCACCTGCTGCTGCTTCTGCGATTGGTAACTGATCCGTCTGCCGAAAGCCACCATCGCCATCGCCTTCCCTTCTGCTGCTGCTGCATCATCTTCCCAATCGTCGCAACATAAATCTTTGATTTTTCGTGTGTGGAGAGATATCGATTGTTATTTGGTTGGTTTTTTGGGTTCAACTTCGATTTGGTTCTTTAGTTCATTGTTTGGTTCAATTCTTGGTTCATTGTCCAAAATAGACTAGACCGAACCTTTTTTCGTTTTTTTTTGTCTCTCGGTTCTATTAGCCCCAGAATTTTTCTTTGGTTCAAAAAAAAAAGGTTTGATCATTCATTTTTCTTTCATTTCCGTTTTTTTTTTGGTGATCACTGCCATTTTTTCAACATGGCAACTATCGATGGTACTCTGCTCCCACCGGCCCCAACATTACCCAAATTTTCATCCTCTTTCGGTGATTTGTGGACAAATTATTTGATTTGTCACGATCCGCTTACTTAACTATTCTGGAAGGGACTTGTTGTACATTCGCCCACTATCAAACCTTCTACCACAGCTTTCCCAGAAAAATGGATCTCGAATGACTCTCTTATTATGTCATTTCTCTTGAATTCCATGATTCCAAATATTGCCCGTGGATATCTATTACTTGATCTCGCTGCCCAAATCGAAGGCTACTACTAAACATATGGACTTGGGGAATGATGCACGTGTTTATGAGCTACGAAAGAGCTTCTGAGACTACCCAAAGGCTGATCTGGCCACTATTATCTGAGTTGCGATCTCTTTGGCAAGAGTTGGATCATTATGGGGATTATCACCCCACTAATCCGTTGATGTGGCACTTATAGCACATTGATAGATTCGAGTATATGACTTCTGCGTTTGAACGTGGAGTCGATCGATCGTACAAGTTTAGCGTTCTCCCTTTCCTCACTGACGTCTTATGCTCTTGTTCGGTGTGGGAAGTCGCGATTAGCCTGCTTCATACTCCTATTTTGGAGAAATCAGCTTTACGATCTGTTCGCACTAAATCTGATCCGGCTAGGAGATTGTCATGTGAGCACCTCACAAACCCTATCATACTAAGGAAAATTGTTGGAAACTCCATGGGAAGCCCGCTGATTTTGAGAAAAAAAGAGCACAAAAAAAGGAAAATCGAAAGCTCATATCTCCGAGACGCTTTCCACAAGACCCTCTGCAGATGTTGGTCTCTCACAGAGAGGAGTTAACTTCTTTGCGACGTATTCTCGCAATCTTCTACCGCCGGTACAGCCTCTACCACTGCTTTCCTCTACTAATCAAACCAACTCCTACCTTGCTACTTCGGGTAAAACTTTTACAAGCTTCCAAGTTTCTTCGCTTCTACTCCTTGGATTATTGATACCGGAGCCACAGATCATATGACAGTGTTTATCCTCTTTTTTCTTACAATATTCTCCAACTTCCGGAAAGGATAAAGTTCAATTGCCGATGGCTCCTATTCTTCCATTGCTGGAAAAGGGACCATTCAACATTCTCCATCCCTCGTCTTTGTCTAAAGTTTTACATGTTCCCTCTTTCTCTACTAACTTGCTCTCTATCGCAGCCTTACACATGACTTAAATTGTAAAGTGACATTTTTCCCATCTTATTGTGTCTTTCAGGATCTGGTAACGGGGAAGGAGATTGGACGTGGTAAACTAGACAATGGACTTTATTTGCTCGAGCCGATTGAAGGATCTACTTCGCTCGACTACATCTTCTAATCAGTCCATTCGGTAATATCGACCTTCATCGGGCACCGTAGGCTAGGTCACCCCCTCTAGGAACTCTTAGAAAATATTTCCCGATTTAGTTTCTTCTGTAATGAGGATGATTTTTTTGTGAAGCCTCGCATTTTGCGCGGCAGACTCGTTCTACTTATTTACCTTCTCTTCATAATAGAAAAAATATTCCTTTTATGTTAATTCATACCGATGTGTGGGGTCCCCGCCGACGTGTGTCTATCACTGGCCATAGGTACTTTGTTACTTTTATTGATTGTCACTCTCGTTCTACATGGATTTATCTTTTAAAACAAAAAAATGAAGTTTTCCGATGTTTTCGTGATTTTCATAATATGATTAAAACTCAGCTTCAATGCCACCGTGAAGATCCTTCGCAGTGACAATGGCACAGAGTATATTGATGGTGAATTTCAAAGATATCTCTCTCGACTCTGCATAATACATCGACTAGTTTGCGTTGATACGGCTGCCCAAAATGGGGTGGCCGAAAGGAAGAATCGGCATCTCTTGAGATAGCCCGTTCTATTATGATTGCTATGAATGTACCCGACCGACGGAGTGATGCTATTCTCACCGCTTCTTACCTTATGAATAGGATGCCCGAGGATACTTGGTTTTAAATGTCCTAATGAGATTCTTCAAGGAGCCTCTTCTTTTGTTATTTCCCCAAGGTTTTTGGATGCGTGTGTTATGCCGTAATCCCCCACCGTAGTAAGTTGTCTCCGCAGCCTACGCCGCATATTTTTGGGGTATTCTCGCTACTCGTAAAGGGTACAAATGTTATCATCCTCCCTCCAAGAAAACCATTGTATCCATGGATGTACTTTTTCATGAGTTTTGCCCTTACTATACACCTCTCCGGGGGAGAGTCCTAGAGGAGAGGTGTTCTTTCCGACTCTAGATCTTCCTTTCACACACCAACACAACTTAAGAGTCCCGAAGAGTTTCCACCGGGAGACTTCCCGATACCCGAGGACTCTAATCCTCCCCTTCAATTTCTCGAACCATGTGAAGAACCTAGCCAAGGGAGACCACTCCTTTGAGACACCCGTTGGGGTCTTTCAAAACCAGTTGACCAAAATAGAGGTCCTTATCGAGGAAGAAATACAACCCTGCGGTGGGAAAGGGGATACGTTACCACTTCGCCTCCCCCTCCGAATCGATTCTCCGAGGTATCTTCTTCCATCTTCCTATTGCTGTTAAGGGGTCGATCTTGTACTCAACATCCCATAGCTAAATATGTTTCTTATAACTCTTTGTCCACTCCTACCGTGCTTTTATATCCTCTCTCGTCATCCGTATCTGTCCTGTTGCGAGCCTATGCTATAGAGATGGAGGAGCTTGGTAGAGGAAATGCCATGAAGAAAATGACACTTGGGAGCTGGTTACACTTCCTCCTAACCAGGGCCTGGGTATTTGTGGTTAAACAAAATATGGATGGATCCCACAGTTGGCTGACTAGTTCGGGGTTTACCCCCTTGATTGATTATCACCTTTCCCTCCAAACTAAATCCGTCGTTCTTTCCTGCTGTAACAACACCGGAACTTGCACCAACTGCGTAGTGCCTTCTTACTGGGGAGTTCGAGGTCTATTGGAAATCCCACTGGTTTTTCCGTGACAATCTGCGGAGTCCGTCTTGAGGTCTATTGGTTAACTCTCCTAGATGCTGTTTCCCTTCCATCTTCTATTGGGTACAGCAAGCAATGCGATCATACACTATTTGTCAGAGTCAGTACTAACATCACACTTCTCATTGTCTATGTGACGATATTGTCATCACGGATGATGGTGAGAAATTCAGTTAGGACTATCTTCAGAGTTTGATTAGATCTGAGTTCTTTTATTGGTCTCATCAAATAGGTATATTCCTATCCCAAAGAAGTATGTCCTAGATCTATTATCGTGGGAATGTTGGTGTAAGTAGTTGATACCCCTATTGCTGAGCTAAACTTAAGAAAAGAGGGAGAACCGACAGAGATACCAGGCTTGGGGCTTTCTCTTTCTCCCCCCCTTGCTTTCTGGTATTGGTCATTCTCTGCCCATATTTAGCTCTATGAGGTCTTATCTCTCTTTTGACTCCAGATACTTTTGTCCCCCCGATATCTATGCTCCCGTCCTGTCTCCCTCTTTCTTCTCCTTTTTGGTTCTTTACTTGGTGCTTTTGCTTTATCTCCCTTATCTTTTCTGTTTTGCTCTTTTAAGCTTCCATTTGTCAGTTCCACCCGTGTTATATTTGCCAGGCTGCTTTAGTATTCTATAATCCCCTGATCACCCTTTCTTTTTTTCAGGGTTCCTTATCCTCCTTTGTAGATCTCGACCATCGTTTTCCTGGTTTCCTTCCATTCGTTTCTCCGGGTGTTTTCTTTGTCTATGTTTGTATGGTTTTTTTTTCTGTTCATTCCTATATTCTACTTTCCACTTAATTATAAATGGCTAGATCTTCATAACTTCTACTGTCACAGAACTCGTCTCGTGTCACTTCCTCTGGTTTCAGTGATCCTGTTTCTTCAATTTTGGGGATTTTTCAAGATTTCTTTTGGTTCTTTAAAATGGCTATCTTTCTGTCAGTATGGTGAATCCTGGAACCTCATCTTCCTCATGGATCGAGAGAGGTTTCTTAAAGAACACAAAGGCAAAGAAGACGAATGTTTCTTTTGTTGCTTCTTCTGCTGGCTTAACTGATCAATACATAAACCTTGGAAATTGGAATTCAACCTGGTGCTTCTGGGGAGAGATGAAGAAGGCCTTTCATGAGCTTGCCTTGCAGGTTCCTTTCTTCACTGATTTTTTTGAATTTTGAATGTTTTCTACAAAATTTTTGGGTAGGGTTTGAGTCGTCAATTCAATTGTATTAACAAAGCCCATGATGTAAGTCTTCTAATCTCTATTGAAATTTTTTTATTTCTGTTGAATGGGCCCAAGGGCGGAACTAGGATTCAACATTGGGGGGCCGAAGAATGAGAGTGCAAATCAACTTCCCATTGGAGGAGCACTAATGCTTTTCCACCAAACATATTGTGTGAACCCATGTAGGACCCACTAGGAGTACAACCTCTAATTCTCTAAATTATTTTATAATATTAAGCCATAGACCAATATATATTATATGGGGCCCACACATATTAAAAAAAGGTAAATTATTGATAATGATATTTTTCTCCTGACAAAATATTGGTAAATTAAAGCAACACTACAAAAAAAAAAGGCACATGATTTCAGCTGTAGAAAAATAGGTGCAAACCAAAAAAAAAATCCAGTAGGAGATGCAAACCAATTTTTCTTTTTTTGGTAGGAGATGCAAACCAAGGGTAGTTAGTCATATTTCATTCACAATATAAAATCAAATAACAAAAATACCAGAAAAAATCCAGAAAGAGAGACTATAAAGTCAAATAAAAGAAAAAAAAATGAGAAAAAGAGAAATAAAGAAATAAATTGAGAAAGAGAGAGGATACCAAATTGTGGAGAAGATTTTTTTTCCAAATTTTCCTAATCCCACGTTTGTAGAAAGAGAAGAGAATAAATAGGAAGAAAAGACGAGAGAGAGGAGAGAATAAATAGGGATTGAGGAGTTAGCTTCTAATTAGAAATGACATTTACATCCATTATTTTACCTTTAAAAACTATTCTCAATATTGAGGGGGGCCAAGTGACATTTCACATGTGAGAAGAGAAAAACTAGGAAAAATTAAAGAAAATAATCAAAATTCTCAAAAAATAGGGGGGCCATGGCCCCCTCCGGCCCCAACCTAAGTCTGCCTCTGGCAGAAGTGCCAGTTTTGACCAAGATGGTTGAAATTTTCCCCAACATCTTGGTTTTCGAGGCTGGCCTTCTAATCTCTGTTGAAATTTTTATTTCTGTTGAGTGGGCCGAAACCACCAATCAAAATTTTCTGGCAGCAGTGCCATGTTTCGACCAAGATTATTGAAATTTTCCCCAACATCTCGGTTTTTGAGGCTGGCCAAAACAGGCCTCAAAACCGAGATTTCGAACCTTCTAACAAGTCAGTGTGTCAAATGCAAACTTGTTTCATTCAAGTTTCTGGAATGAAATTAGGAGGGCTTCCATACTTACCATGAGCCAGTGCTGGTTTATAAGGCCTAAGGGAAGGTTAAGGGATAGAGAAAACAAATAAAAACAAAGATATGATGGTTCATGGAAACAACACCAGTTTCTTAACACATCTACAAAAAGCAGGGGCAGCAAAATTTACCTTCACCTGCCACCACATCAATATGGTTTTCATTATCCATTATTTGAAAGGAAATATTTCCAAGCCATAAAATGGCAGCAAGTGTTGCAAATATACTCTCTTGATCTTCTTTGCCAAGTGGAACAGTATTTAATGCTTCCTGGTCAACAAAATTGAAAAAAACAAAGTTGCATCATGAATTCTGAATGCACAAGAAATTGAAATATTACTTATCAGCTTACCATTAAAATATTAAACTTCTTCGCATCGTCAACATCAACAATGGTCAAGCAATTGCTTTGCTTGAGATACTCATACTCGCTTGCCGTTTTCAGGTTCAACCGTTCTGCCAAGTTGTACAAAATAGACAATAAGTACAATAAGATAACACTCAAAATCTTAAAATATTTTTTACGGAACTATAAGATCATTGTTAAAAAAGAAAATGCAATGGACGGCTTCAATATAGAGAATAGAGGACAGGATTTCCCGTAAGGAAAAGAGAAACAATATACAACTGAAGAATCAGATAATCATAACATAACCGCATGCTGACACACTTAAAAGTCCTCCAACCTCAGACTCCTGAATTTCTTGAGAAAGGACACCTTTGTACAACAAAGCAGCAACAGCTGTAGCTTTTTCAAATAGAAAAATAATTCTGCAGCTTTGGGAGTGACCACTATATAGACAAGACGTCATTCACATCACCTAACTAAGTTCAAAAGAGGGGCTGAGAAAACACAATGGACTGCTTCAATATAGAGAAATACAGACAGGATTTGGCATAAGGAAAAGACAAACAATATACAACTGAAAAATCAGATAATCATAAAATAAACATGTACTGACACATTTAAAAGTCCTCCAACCTCGGACTCCTGAATTTCTTGAGAAAGGCCACCTTTGCGCAAAAAAACAGCAAGAGCTGTAGCTTTTGCAAAAGAAAAATAATTCTGCTGCTTCAGGAGTGTCCACCATATAGACAGACGTTGTCTTGAAGAATTCACAATGCCTGACTAAGTTCAAGAGAGGGGCTGAGAAACTAGGAAGAAGTGTGATGTAAGAGATGAGGTGAATAAAATGGAAACAACAGTGGCTTTGGAAAAAGAAAGTTAAAGAAAATAGAGAACAAAGTGTAATCGTGAGGAGCTGAGAAAAGGGAAGTAGTGTGATGTAAGAGATGAGATGAATAAGATGGAAACAAGAGTAGTTTTGAAAAAACAAAAGCAAGTTAAAGAAAGTATAGAACAAAGTGTAATCATGAGGAGCTGAGAAAAGGATAGGAGAGGGAAGTTATCTGGAAGGCATTGAGACTACGAGTTAAATATAAAAATGTTATGAGTAACTTCATAAAGACCAAATATATCCTTGCTGTCTACCTCTCTACACTTGTGGCAGATATCACAACAGATAGATCCATACACCTTGGAAGATATCTTCATATCATAACATGATAAGCTGTCACACCCCAACTGAACAAATAGGTTGGGCAATGATTAGTGTGCCATACCAACACACCACAGAATCCAGGATTGCATAGTTTAAGGGCCAAATTTCACACCCACAACATGGCATAAAGAGAATCCATATATCATTAGCAGTAGAAAATAATTTATACTATATTTAAAAGAGCAAATTACGCTGGCACCCCAAAATGGAGACCTTAAAGCACTGACACCCCACTTTGTGTTTAAAAAGCACAGAGACCCCAAAATTGGATTTTTATTGGATATATTTGTCCAATTTGTCACTGAAAACCTTTCAGACACTGTTTATTATAGAGATATTTTTTAAAATAAACAGTAATTTAACTGTTTTCAGTGATAAATTTGACAAATATATCCAATGAAAATTCAATTTTGGGGTCTCTGTGCTTTTTAAACATAAAGTGGGGTGTCAGTGCTTTAAGGCCTCCATTTTGGGGTGCCAGTGCAATTTGCTCTATTTAAAATGATTAAAGCTTCTCAATCCAATTATCAGAAATATAATCTACTTAGCACATTACATTAAAGCGCTGTTACATAACACCCAAACCTAATCAAATAAATGACCATTCAAGTATCATAAACAATTAAAATAAGTAGTATATTGTAGAGACCCAAGAGAAATAATGAAATACTTAACTGACAGCCCCAGCAGGAAATTTTATAACAATACAACTAGGGAAAAACTAAGTAGAGAAAGTGGCAAGAAGAATAAGAGAAACAGGGCAACATAAAAGGGAAAGGAGAAGACGTATAAACCTTCCTCCGCCCCTCCCCCCAAAACCCCGTCTCAGGGTTAGCATTAGCATTAATCCCAAGATGGGAGTTTCTACCCATAATGCCACAATTATGATCATGTGTGTCAACCTTCTGTACCAACTGTTGTAAGTCAAAAGTTAAGTAAAAGAGGTAGTTTGGTCTATTAGAGCGATTTTATTATTTATATTTTTTAGTCCCACACCGGGTATCACTGTACTTCTTATGTTCTACTATTATAAATATAAATAAAGGCCTATCGGTCAGACTGGCATAAGTTAGGATTTCTCAAACTCTTCCAACACGGTATCAGACCCAACCTTGATCCATCACTGAGTACCATCACCACCACAAGAAAAAAAAGGAGGAAGAGGGAAGAAGGATTCCAAATCCATCACAGAAACCAACCTGCAACCATAGTAACCAATCGCCCCTGCCTCCATCACACAACTCCACCTATGGCCTACAACCACTCTCCACCTGCAACATCTTCTTCTTCTTGCACCTCTGCTCCTTCTTCTCCATCTACAAGCCATTGAACCAAACCACTCAAGGCTCCATCAAAACTCCATCATACCTTGTTTCCTTATCCATAACCCAAAACCATTGTGTTCTATCATTTTTCTACTTCTCCTAATACCCATCAAACTTAACCCCCCCCCCCCCAAAAAAAAATAATTGAACTAGAAAACCAAACCAATGAACCATCAACCCCAACCAGACCTATTCCAACCCATCAAACCCTTTTCTGGCGTCTCAAGCTTAGAAATTTTCTCCAAAAAACAATTCTTTGTTTTTTGTGGAGAGTATTTTTTCCTCTCTCCTACAAAAAGTTATTTTTTTTATCCTTGTTTAATTCATGGTTCCTACAACGGTAGATCAAACTACACCCAAATTCTTTGATTTATCTGAAAATTTGATAGGTTCATCTACTCCTCGAGATCGTGAGTTTTCTCCGCTTCAGATGACTACTATCAAACTGAATGGGACCAATTATCTACGGTAGTCTCATTCTGTTTCTCTTGTAGTTGGTGTTCGTGGTCTTACTGACCATCTTGATGGAACCTCTACCAAGCCTTCCTCTTTTGATCCGCAATTTACCAAGTGGTATACAAATGAATGTTTGGTCATGGGATTTCTTCTTAATTCCATCGAACCAAGCACAACAGAGAACTTTCTCCTCCCAAATGCTACAACTATTTGGAAGGTTGCTCAAGATATATACTCCAAAGTAGGTAATGACGCACAATGCTTTGAAATCAAATGGAAGATTCACCAGTTGCAACTGAAAGACGTTTCTCTCTTTCTCAGTATTATAATACACTTCGAGGATACTACCAGACCTTAGATTTTTATGGAAAATTTACACCAAAGAATGTTGAAGATGCTATTTCTTATCAGAAGTGGAGGACAAGCTTCAAGTTTATGATTTTCTAGAAAAATTAAACATAGAGTATGATCAGGTTCACGCACACATTCTTTCTCGTGAGCCCTTTCCCTCTCTGGAGCAAGCCTATGCCAAGGTGGATACAGAGGACAATCAGCGGATAGCGATGGTGCATACACAGACTCCTCACAGGTCCACATTAGCTGCTGGTTGTGGTAATCCTAAGCCTAGTTTTGGTGATTCTCAGCCTCCTGTGAAGTGTGAATATTTATGGGAAGTAACACCATACAAAGGATAAGTGTTAGAAGTAACAAGAATGTCCAACAAGTTCCCGAGGAGGAGGTAGGAGTGGAAGTAGGGGCAGCAATCCTGCATATGCAATCAGGCTATTCTAGACATCCAGAGTACTCCAACACATATTTCCTCAAATGAGATCCATAATCTCGTTCCCCAACTTATGACCAGGCTTGATGGATCCTCTTCTAGGTCAACTCCGAGCGCGAATGTAGCCATGGTGGGAGATCTCGCAAGATATCTCGTTTTTTTAGATAAACGAGACGAGATGGAGGTCGAGAGCAGAGAGTTGGGATATCTCGCTCGAGATCTCACCATATCTCGCCCTGGATCTCGCTGGAACTCGCAATTTTTGTCTTTTTTTGTGGATTTTGGCTTAATTTTCAACTGCAATTACTCTTAGCACATCTACAACATCGAAGGAAGATCAATCATTCTCTACTTGTCTTATAAACTTATGATTTAATGACTTATATAGAACTTCTAATGGTTGTATAATTTTATTATTCTATTCTTGAAAATTGAGATTGTGATACTCATGGAATTTTGATAACATTAAGGTTGCTTGATGCATTTGATACACTTGCTTTTCATTTATATTCCTTAAAGGTTCTATATTACATGTTGTATAACCTTGCATTCCCTAATCTTACAACACTTCGGTTTCACACTATGGGTAGACTTATAAATCATAAATAGGGTTGTTTTCTGACAAATCCAAGGCCACCAATGTGTTCAAAATGCCTTAAATAGTCTAATACAAAGTGTCAACCAAATTGGGACCCTAAAATCCACCGAGATGGGCCACCGAGTTTGACGCCAAAAATTTGTATATCTCGACCGAGATCTCGCTGAGATGGTCGAGATCTCGATTTTTTGAGGAGGCGAGATCTTCTACCATGAATGTAGCATCTGTCGTTACATCTACCTCTGGTTCCCAACCTCCATCGGGTATTTTCAGTTGTCACAACGTCAATTCTATCTATCCCTCCTGGATAATTGACTCTTGGCAACTGACCGCATGACAGACTCATCTTCTCTATTTCATACTGATTCTTCTATCCTTTTTCTCACGATGTTCAAACAGCTGATGGATCCCTATCACCTATTTCTAGAAAGGACTCCATTATCTATTCACCTACCCTCACCCTTTCTTCTGTTTTACATGTTCCTAATTTTTGGCTGATTTGTTGTCCATTAGTAGCCTAACCCATGATATGAACTACAAAATAATTTTCTTTCCATTTCATTGTGTTTTTCAAGACCTAGAAATGAGGTGTCGATTGGCAGTGGTAAACAAGAAGGGGGCATTACTTTTTGGACGTTCTCCATCGGCTCTTTATACAGATTCTGCATGATCTTCTCCTGCATTAGTGTCGTTGTTTCAATGGCATAATCGTCTTGGCCACATTTCTTTGTTAGTTTTGTCTAGACTATTTCCTGATTTTGTTAAAATGTGCAACTTGAGTGATTTTCGTAGTGATGCCCGTATTTTAAACAAGCAAACTAGACATATTTATCCAATTTCTAATAATAGAAGTAAAGTTCCTTTTCTATTGTTTATTTTGATCTGTGGGGTCCTTCTCGGATTATGTCTATCTATGGTCATCATTGGTTTGTTACATTCATTGATTGTTACACTAGAACTAATTGGGTTTATCTCTTACACCAAAAAAAATGATGCATTTTCCTGTTTCTTAAATTTCCATAATATTGTTATGACCCAGTTTGGAGCTATAATAAAAATCCTTTGGACTGATAATGGGACTAAATATTTGGGTGGTGGTTTTCCCTCTTCCAATGTTAATTATGTGATTATCCATCAAACTAGTTGTGTAGATACACCTCCCCAAAATGGGGTAGCAGAGTGCAAAAATAGGCATCTTTTGGAGGTGGCACGCTCTCTTATGTTTACTATGCATGTGCCCCTTGCTTTTGGAGTGATGCGGTTCAAACTACTATCTATCTAATTAATAGGATGCCTTCCCATGTCTTAGAACATTGTTGTCCTTGTGAGGTTCTCTTAGGGATAGCCACCTTTATTGTTCCTCCTAAGGTCTTTGGCTATGTCGCATTTGTTTGCAACCATCATAGTCACGGTAATCTAGACCCTCGGAGGCTACAATGGATATTCTTGGGTTATCCCCCTACACAAAAGGGGTAAATGTTACCATCTTGGCTCTCGTCGATTTTTTGTCTATGGACGTTATTTTTCAAGAACAGGTCCCTTTTTTCCCCTACTCTTCTTCGAGGGGAGAGTATTAGTGAAGAAGCTCTGGTGTTCCTTGAAATACCTCCTAAAGTTCCCATTGTTGAATTTCCTTTGGCAAATTTCCCATTGGAAGATGAAGTGACTGGATAGGCACAGCTAGAGGATGATGTGTAAGGGGAGCCTAGACCTCCTTTGAAGACCTACCAAAGGAAGCAGAAGATTCCCCCCCTAAGCCATGGCAATTGAAAGCACCAAATCCTAGTCCTGAAACAACTGCTCCTCTTAGTGAGTCTATCTCTAATCTTATTTGCCTGTTGCATTAAGAAAACAGCCAAGTACTCGCACCAAACACCCTATTTCTAATCATATGTCATATCAGTTCCCATCCCCCAGAATTTCAAAGCTTTATTTCCTCTTTATCTTCCACTTCTATCCTAACTCATGGCAAAAGGCAATGTCTCACTCAAAATGGAAGAAAGCTATAAATGAGGAAATGCAAGCCCTAGAAGAAGAAAAAAATAAGACATGAGATTTGGTATCTTTGCCTGCAAGAAAGAAGACTATTGGGTGCAAATGGGTGTTTGTGATCAAACACAAAGCACATGGAACCATTGAGAGGTCTAAAGCAAGAGTGGTGTACTCAAACTTATGGCATTGACTACTAGGAGACGTTTACCCCAATTGCCAAAATGAATATTCTCCGGGTTGTTCTCTCATGTGATGTAAATCAAGGATGGAGTCTTCAATAATTAGATATGAAAAATGCTTTCCTACATAGAAAGCTTTAGCAAGAAGTGTATATGGATGTGCCACTTGGCTATTCTAGTCCATAGACCCTTAGGAAAGTGTACAGTAAGAAGAGCCTTACATGGTCCAAAGCAGTCCCCTAGGGCTTAGTTTGCAAGATTTCACAAGGCAACGAGCTCTTATGGCTACAGGCAAAGTAATGCAGACCATGCTCTATTTATCAAGCAAAATGGACCTCATACTTCAGTACTTATGTGGACGTTATTGTCATCACAGGAAGCAGTGAGGAGGAAATTACAGCCTTGAAGACTTTATTGGGGACAGAGTTTGGGTTAAAAGACATGGACAAGCTCAAGTACTTTCTTGGGTTGAAGTTGGCTTACTCTGCTAACACCTAACGGTATTTGTCTCTCTCTCAAGGAAAGTACACCTTGGACCTATTAGAAGGGATTGGACCAGAGTCTTGTCTTGTTAATTCTTGCAACTTTGTATTAATTTTTCAAGGTATTATAAGGTTTCATCAATTGGTATCAGAGCATTCACAATCCAAGGAGGTGATGGCACTACCTTCATTTTCCGGTGGAGGAGTTGAGAGATGGATTTTAGAGGTTCTTCTCTTCTGTTGGGAGAATCAGATCGAGGAAGAGCAGTGGTTGGGGGTGGCGATTGAACATCTGGAAGATGATGCGTTAGATTGGGTCTACCGGAGACGCTGGTCAAAATTGGATTGGGCAAACTTCACGGAGGCCTTAAGAATGATTTTCAGAGATGAGAGTGATAAGAAATCCATCTCAACTTTGGACAACCACAGTGTGGTGGTTGAGACAAACGTAGCCGAAGTCGATTCGAAAGTGCACGTTGAAAAATGGCATGGATTAGCTATAAACAAAGCCGAAAGAAAACATCAATCGGAGGGCGGAGTGCTGCTGGTGACGGAAGTTACGCTTCACCAAACGTGGAAGGGAAAGAAAAATAGAGGTTCGAGTGAGAGTTCCTGCCGGACTAGAGTGGAAGTGCAGTATCCTGCCGGTAAATCAAGAGGTGGTGACAAGAAGTGGCATAGAGGGAAATCAGTAGCAAACAGCAGAAGGTTCCAGGCGACGGCGAGAAGCTCTGTTCGTAAGAAAGAAAGAAGACAATGGAGAGTTAGGGTTAGTGGAGTTGGTTCGGTTCACCTCAAACTGGTTCGTGGGTTTGAACCAAACCGAATGGGCCAAAGATTGTATTATTTGGGCCACCTTCAGCTAGGCTTTGACTCACACATTGGGCCCAAACATATCCAATACAAAGATTGGACCGTTAGACCCCCAAAGAAACCACCTTGGCCCCAACCTATTTCTTTAAACCCCAGCCCATTTTACTTCCTTAGCCCAATACCCAACCCAGATTCCTTCATCAACACTTTTAAAAGCTTAGGCCTAACCCATTTAAATAACCCACCTTGGGCCCAACCTATATTAGTAAACCCAGGCCCATCTCATTACATAAAACCATGTCTTAACCCATTCCACTTTTAAGACCCAAAGCCCAATTCAGCCCATCAACCCAATGCCCAACCCATTTCTTGTAATCCATGGTTTTAAGTTTTTGGACCCCACCCGTTTTAACCATCACTCATGGGCCTGCCCCATTTCATTAACCCAAAACCCACATTTTCTCATTATTATTTTGGGCCCATATTACTCAAACAAACCAAGCCCAATTAAGGCTCAACCCAAGACTCAGTCCGCACCAATGAACCAGCGGTCTGACCGAGCCAAGAAGGGGACACGGCATCGTCTTCAACCTCCCGAAACGGAGATGGAAAGAGAGGCCACGAGAATGGGCAGCGATTGCGACAACCCAAGGAGGAGACGCAACGCTCGATTCCGGCGAGTTTGCGGGGTTGCGACCTATTTTTGGAAGAGGTGCTGGAGACATTAAGAAACTCAATACACCATCTTCACAACAAACTCTGCGTGGGACTACAGATTGAAAATCTTTTAAAAAAAGAAAAATTTTGCGTTGCAAAAGCAGCAGATTTCCTCAGATGATTTGTTCAGGAATGGGATATCAAAATTGCGTAAGTACCATATTGTTGCTAGAGAATGCTCGTCAAGGGATCAATCGGCGAAGTCTTTTGGCTGATCATGGTGCTATTCGTGCTGCTCCGGATAGCAATGGAAGAAAAAAAATGGCAAACATTGCGTTTTTGGTGTCTAATATATTGCTTGTGAGGGACTGCAATGGCCTAGTTATGTGGCAAGCATGCAGAGGGCTAAACTTCTTCAAATTTTCCATCACCTTGAGGACAAGGTGATTTAAGAGAGGCCGGTAGTTGTTAGGACCCTAGGATGAGGAGAGAGAGAGAGAGAGAAGAATAAGGGTTAGTTAGGGTTATTTGAGATAATAAATAGAGGGAAAGAGGGAAGAGAGAGGAATGGAATATTTTGGAGAGTCTTGTGGGCAGCCGTAGGCTGAGGGAACACCAAGGTGATTGGCACCATAGAAACCAGAGTCTATCTTGTTAATTCTTGCAACTTTGTATTAATTTTTCAAGGTATTATAAGGGTTTCATCAAAGACAACCAGCATGGAACCAAGACGAAGTGAACCTGCAATGGACCAAGCCAGCTCAAGCCAGCCCATTCAATTCAGATGGTCTTTTAGCAGGCCAAAAAGAGGCCAACACGCTGTTCACATAAACAGTGTCGACCATTATTTCGCATATTGGGAATATTCACAAAAGATTTTGTGAGGCCCAAGATCAGGTTTATTGAAGATTTTATTCTTGGGAGATTTAAGACCTTAGTTTAGTTTCTATTTTAGTTATTTATGCATGTGGTTGAAATATAAAGCCTAGTAGTTTCTAATTTTAATTAGTTTTCAATTTTCATGAGATTCTATTGTTGCTACTTACTAGGATATTAGTTTTGTATTTTTAGTATATTAAGTTTTTATTTCTTGTAAAGCTTTAGCCTAGCTATAAATAGGCCCTTATATTGCAATGAGAAGAGGAGGCTTTTGAAGAGGGAAAAAAGATGAATTGAAGCTTTAGCATTAGGCATTTGCAACCCCCCTCCTCTTCTCTTTTTCTTCTTATGAGTGTTCTTCTCCTTCTTCCCTTCTTCAAGTCTAATTCTCCTCAGATTTCACCTTCTTTCCCATTTCTTCTTTATCCTTCTTTCCCATTTCTTCTTTATCCTTCTTTCTTCTCTATTTTGACCCTCATTAGTACTATAGGCCATGAAGCTCATCATGATCTCATCAAGTTTACCTATATAGGATAATCTAACACTAGCACCCCTTCTAGCAATGTTCATAGTATCGGGTATGTCTACCCAACCATATGCACGTACACGCTCACAATGAGGTCATGACCTATTATACTCATATTTGCATCTCATACTTTGCAATAGATGAAGCATTGAATCAAAATAATTCATCTAGCATACAGCACAATATCTCATCAACATCCTCACCGTCCACATCATCAATAACAATCCCACCTAATACAATATATATAATCAACACAAGAACAGTAATGATGCATGATAATCAAAGTATGATAAAATCTCCAAAAATCAAAGCTGATCCCACTCATCTGTACAATTATAATGTGAATTAAGAATCAAAGCATGCTTCTACATCCTCACAAGCAAGAGTCTTTGCACCTAATCAAGCATCGAACAATATTCTAAGATTCCTACATAAATCCTAAAACAAAGGTATGCTGCCAATTAAGTCAAAAGATTCAAAACTATATTTCGAGCCAAAGTAGGCCCAACCTAGGCTTTTACGAAAACTCAATGAATTTTCCTTCCAAATTTTATGCTTCTACCATTCGAACCTAGAGGAATATTATGAAGAATGTTCCCACACTAATCTAGATCATC
Source organism: Hakea prostrata (assembly GCF_041222555.1). NCBI lineage: Eukaryota > Viridiplantae > Streptophyta > Magnoliopsida > Proteales > Proteaceae > Hakea > Hakea prostrata. Next base: position 9,267,777 of record NC_142608.1, read on the forward strand.
ATTCCTATAAGATACATCAAAATATCAAGAAGATAAAGAAGATAAGAAACGCAAATAATTAGATATAGGAAATAAATAGATCTCCCTTAATCTCCTCGAGTTTTCAAGTATTTGGAAAACCAAAAGAGATTATCCTAGCCCTTTCTAAGGGTTGCCCTATAGTCCCTTTCAAGTCATAATAGATGACAACTTGGGTCCTTATGGGCATGATCTCTTTTAGTTAAAAAATATTGGAAAGTCCACTAGGTAATTATAATCTTAAGAGTAAATCTCATGATCTCTTTTAGAAATTTCCCATCAATGTCATAGGTTAAAAATAGAGATCATAGGGTTCCTAGCATGGGGTTCAACTATTACCTGATTAAGGTAAAGGAAAATAATCAATTAACATTTACCTAAATTAACAAAAAAAAAAGTCCACAAACAAGATCTAGGATGTCATGATCTCAAAATGAAATCAAAGTGTAATATATCTAAAATATTACCAGATTAAGGGTGGGTATGACCTTCAGGCTTCTCCTTATTCTTTCTCCTTCTTTTCTCTTTCCCCTTTCATGATTTCCTCTTGTCTCGTTTACTTCTCTCTCGATCTCCCTTTGCTTCATTTCCTTCTTCTAGCACACACTAGACCCTCTTTCATTTTTGGTTTCTTTTTAGCTTCTCTTTTCCTTTGTTTTGGGAGTCTCTCTCTCCCTCTTATCCTATTTCTTCTCTAACCCCTCCACCTTTCCAATTCTTTGAACTCTATTGTCCTATGGCTTACTTTATTTCTTACCTTGTTTTGATTTGGTTTTCAGTTTGAAATGCCCCCTTTTTATCATTTCTTTACTTCTTTCTTGCTAATGTCCTAATTCTTCACACTGCCCTACTATTTCCTCTCAATAAATTCTCTAACTATTCTCCATAGTCTACCCATGATTCTCTATTATGAATATGGATTCAAAACAACATAATTGCATAATACAGGTATTGAACTCTTGACCTTCTTCTGATAAATTTTTATTTTATTTTCAAAAAATGGGGTACATACCAGCTTACCTACAAGACCCAAGAAAACAAATATGTAATGGACCCTCAATCTTGTGCATGGGTGGTACATCAAGTATCCATGAAAACATACTAATTAGATTATCAGAAGCATCTAATACAGAAAACACCTGACCTAGAAAGACTCTTTCATCATCAAATTCCAACCTGACTAGATCTCTGTCCCATTTGCAGCAAGGCAAAGCTATAGCTTTATTCATGCCACATCAAAAATTGCAAAACCTTGAAACAACAAAAAGAAGCAGCCTTGTCCCAACTAAATGGGGTTGGCAACAAAGTTATTACCTTCCAATCAACTCTGTTTGCGGCCATAGCCATACTAGATACCAGGCCCTAAGCTATGCATATCCTTTCTCACCACTTCTCTTAAGGTTACCCTAGGTCTGCCCTACCTCTTCAAGATTCTTCAATCCGGATTAAACCACTTCTCCATATAGGGGAATTTACAGGCCTCTGATGAACGTGTTTGTGCTACCTCAAATGATCAAAATTAACTCTAATTTTTGTTCCTAAAAAAGCACTTATTATTAGATCAAAATTGACAAGAAGCTGCCCAACAAATACATTGAGCATAAATGAGAGTTCCACAAACACAACACGAATGAACAAAAACCTTTTAGAGATGACGAGGCACCAGCACAAAGTTGATAGAAGATATGGTATGACCTCTCTCCCTTAGCTAGTTGCACCACTCTAGACTGCTCACAAGAGAACAAATTCTCATAATTGTGATAAGAAAATAAACTGAAAAGACAAGTCAAAATTCAGATAGGACAGTACCTTCTCCAGCAGGACTGCCCAAATTTTTCGAAGGCCAAAACAAGTTGGATGAACAGAAGCAAAGTGGGACCAGAGTTAGTTATTATTTGGATACTGCACTTCTTAAAAAAGGCACTAACAATGAATTCCAATATGGCAAATAAATCATCTCAACATCCTTACAAGTTTGCACCTTAGCACCACAAATTTTCCCAGTTCTGCCAAAATGAATTTCAATCAGCTTTCCCTGTACCACATCAACAAAAATACGTTTACTGCTTTTTTGATAGATAAATTTCATGCATCAAAGAAGTAAAATGTACAGAGAAAAGCAGCCCCAGAGCACCTTTTCTAAATTTTCCCAAAAAACTGTTTAACAGTAGTATTATCTGAACCCTAATGGCTTTACATGAGACAAAGAAAAGAAGCATGGAATCTAGAAATCTTAAACATCAGAAATCTGGCCTGATTAAATTAAACATAAGAAAGGCTGTAAGCTTAAAAGCACTAGATCTAAAAGCAGCTTGCATCATTAAACAACAGGGGGAAAGGCTCACAAATCGGCTAGAATTGTCATTCCTGGACGTTTTTGCATTGCCAAATGCTTCCAATACGTTATTTGTCTGAAGAATTTCATACTCTATTCCACTGCCACCTCCAAGTGCAGCCAAATATTGCATCACAACCTTTGCTGTTTCAGTTTTTCCAGCTCCACTTTCCCCGCTGTAGTAAGACCATCATAATTTTTAGACCGAGGATAATAGTTCATGAAACATGAAAAATAAACTCAAGGCACATATGCAACTAGACAGCAAGCGATAGATCTCAAGATAATTGGGAAGAGGGGACCCTTCACACATATTTAAGACACTAATCCTTCAACTTACCTTATGATTATAGATTGGTTTATGCCTTC